>NW_026057577.1:61345198-61472762 GCF_023721935.1 Panthera uncia
CGAGAGAGAGGGAGACACAGAATCGGAAACAGGCTCCAGGCTCCGAGCCAACAGCCCGGAGCCCGACGCGGGGCTCGAACTCACGGACCGCGAGATCGTGACCTGGCTGAAGTCGGACGCTTAACCGACTGCGCCACCCAGGCGCCCCTCTTTTTTTTTTTTTTAACGTTTATTTGTTTTTGACAGAGAGAGACAGAGTGTGAGCAGGGGAGGGCAGAGAGAGAGGGAGATGTGGTATCTCATTGTGATTTTGATTTGCATTTATCTGATGATTAGTGATGTTGAGGATCTTTTCATGTGTCTGTTGCCTATCTGGATGTCTTCTTTGGAGAATCTGAAGCAGGCTCCAGTCTCTGAGCTGTCAGCACAGAGCTCAACATGAGGCTTGAACCCACGAACAGTGAGACCATGACCTGAGCTGAAGTCAGACCCTTAACTGACTATGCCACCCAGGAGCCCCTATGTATTTCACATAAGGATCCCGAAGAAGTCATTAATATTAAACCTATTACAAGATCCCTCTATTGAGGAGAAAATTGTGATTCTCCTATCTCTAGAGCACAGGTGAGAGTATAGGTAAGTAGGCTATTTAGTTCCACTTTCTCATTTTCCTTTTAGTTAAAAAGAAACAAATAAGTTGGTTTCTTTCCTTTTTTTAAGGGTCTGGTTGTAAATATGCTTAATTTAATTAAGATATACAAGAGGGCTTGGTGTTTGAAAAAGCTATTTATAATTACTCAAGGTAACCTAAGAGCTACTCTGTAACTCCAAGCTAGGAGTTGCCTAATGCAACAAAGAAAACACACAAAACACTAGAGTTTTAGCTCAGTTATTTATAGGTACAAAACTCTGAAATAAATATTAACAAATCAGAAGCCCTAATGTATACACTGTGTCTAAAATAGCAATTGGTTTTGGAAAATGTCTATACATATAAAGATGGTTCATCATTTTATTTTTAAAATTATTTTAAAAGTTTAATTCCAGTATAATTAACATGCAGTGTTATGTTAGTTTCAGGTGCACAATATAGTGACCTAACACTTCCCTACATCACTTGCTAATCACAAGTGCACAAATTAATCCCTATCACCTATTTCACCATTGCCCCATCCAACTTCCCTTTGGTAGCCATCAGTTTGCTCTCTATCATTAAGAGTGTTTTTTGGGAGTCGCTTGGGTGGCTCATTTGGTTGAGTGTCCGACTTTGGCTCAGGTCATGACCTCACAGTTTGTGGGTTCGAGCCGCATGTCGGGCTTTGTGCTGATAGTTCAAAGACTACAGCCTGCTTCAGATTCTGTTTCCCTCTCTTGCTTCCATTCCCCTGCTTGCACTCTATCTCTTTCTGTCTCTCAAAAGTAATAAATAAATGTTTTAAAAAAAAAAGTCTGGGTTTTTTTGGTCTCTTTTTTCTTTGTATGTTTTCTTTCTTAAACTCTACATATGACTGAAATCATATGGTATTTGTCTTTTTCTAACTGAAGTATTTAACTTAGCATTATACCCTTTACATTCATCCATATTGTTGCAAGATTTCATTCTTTTTGATAGCTGAATAATATTCTATTGTGTGTATATCTATATCTGTATCTTTATCCTCTATATCTATCTCACATCTTCTTTATCCATTCATCTATTGATGGACACTTGTGCGGCTTTCATAATTTGGCTATCATAAATAATGATTCAGTAAACATAGGAGTGCATATATCTTTTTGAATTAGTGTTTTCATATTCTTTGGGTAAATACCCAGCAGTGAAATTACTGAATCTAATGGTAATTCTATTTTTAAATTTTTGAGGAATCTTTGTACTGTTTTACACAATGGTGCACCACTCTGCATTCCCATCAAGAGTACATGAGAGTTCCTTTTTCTCCACATCCTCACCAACACTTACTGTTTCTTGTGTTTTTAATTTTAGCCATTCTGACAGACATGATGTGGTATCTCATTGTGATTTTGATTTGCATTTATCTGATGATTAGTGATGTTGAGAATCTTTTCATGTGTCTGTTGCCTATCTGGATGTCTTCTTTGGAGAAATGTCTAGTCCTGTCTTCTGCCCATTTTTAATTGGATTATTTTGTTTTGTGGTATTAGGTTGTATAAGTTCTTTATATATTTAGATACCAACCCTTTATTGGATATGTCATTTGAAAGTATTTTCTCCCATTCAGTAGGTTGTCTTTTAGTGTTTCTGGTTGTTTCCTTTGCTGTGCAAAACTTTTTACTGTGGTATAATCCCATTATGTTTTTGTTTCCCTTGACTGAGGAGAAATATCTAGGAAAATGTTGTTATGGCCAATGTCAGAGAAATTACTGCCTCTGTGCTCTTCTACGAGTTTTATAGTTTTAGGTTTCACATTTAGGACTTTGATCCATTTTGACTTTATTTTTTTGTGTAGTGTAAGAAAGTGGTCCAGTTTCCTTCTTTCACATGAAGCTGTCCAGTTTTCCCAACACCCATTTGTTCAAGAGACTAGCTTTTTCCAATTGCATATTCTTGCCTCCTTTGTCAAAGTTTCACCATATAATCATGGGCTTATTTCTGGACTCTCTGTTCTTTTCTATCAATCAGTGTGTCTCCTTTTGTGTCAATACCATACTGTTTTGATTACTACAGCTTTGTACAATATCTTCAAATGTGGTATTGTGATACCTCCAGTTTTGTTTTTCTTTTTCAAGATTCCTCTGGCTATTTGGGGTCTTATTGGTTCCATACAATTTTTAGGATTATTTGTTCTAGTTCTGTGGAAAATGCTGTTGGTATTTTGATAGAGATTGCATTAAAGCTGTAGATTGCTTTGGGTAGTATAGACATGTTAACAATATTTGTTTTCCTAATCCATGAGCACACAATATCTTTCTGTTTGTGTCATTTTCACTGTCTTTCATCAATGTTTTATAGTTTATAGAGCCAAAGTCTTTTATCTCAATGGTTAAGTTCCTAGGCATTTTATTGGTTTTGGTCCAATTATAAGTGGAACTATTTTCTTAATTTCTCTTTCTGCTACCTCATGATTAGTGTATAGAAATTCAATGGATTTATGTATATTGATTTTGTATCCAGCAACCTTACAGAACTCGTTCATCAGTTTTTTGGCGAGGTCTTTAGGGTTTTCTTTATAGAGTATCATACCATCTATAGTGGTAGTTCTACTTCCGTAGTGGAAGTTCTACTTCTTCCTTATCCACTTGGATCCCTTTTATTTCTTTTTCTTGCATGATTGCTTTGGCTAGGACTTCTTGTAACTATGTTGAATAAAAGTGGTGAGAGTGGATATCCTTTCCTTGTTCCTAATCTTAGGGAAAGTTTCTCAGCTTTTCACCATTGAGTATGATGTCACCTGTGGGTTTTTCACATATGGCCTTTATTACATTGAGGTATGTTCCCTCTAAATCTGCGGTTTTTATTGTGAATGGATATTGTACTTTCTGAAATGCTGTTTCTGCATCTATGGAAATAATCATATGATTTTTATCCTTTCTCTTATTGATGTGATGTATCACATTGATTGATTTGTGAACATTGAACCACCCCCCTTGTATTCCAAGAATAAATCCCATTTGGTCACGGTGAATGATGTTTTTAATGTATTACTGGATTTATTTTGCTATGTTTGCTAATGTTTTGTTGAGGATTTTTTCATCTATGTTCCTCAGAAATATTGACCTGTAGCCAATTCTGTTTTTGTTTTTTGTTTGTTTGTTTTTTAAATAGTGTCTTTATCTGGTTTTGGTATCAGGGTAATGCTGGCCTTCTAGAATGAATTTGGAAGCTTTCCTTCCTCTTCTATTTTTGGAATAGTTTGAGAAGAATAGGTATTACTCTTTTACAAATGTTTGGTAGAATTTACCTGTGAAACCATCTAGTCCTGACTTTTGTTTGTTGGGAGTATTTTGATTACTGATTCAATCTCATTGCTGGTAACTGGTCTGTTCAAATTTCTTACTTCTTCTTGATTCAGTTTTGGAAGGTTATAGGTTTCTAGGAATTTATAAACTTCTTCTTCCAGGTTGCCCAATTTGTTGGCATATATTTTTTTCATAAAATTCTCTTATAATCCTTTGTATTTCTGTGATGTGGGTTGTTATTTCTCTTCTTTAATTTCTGATTGTGTTCATTTGAGTCTTCTTTTATTTATTTATTTTTGGATGAATCTAGCTAAAAGTTTGTCAATTTTGTTGATCTTTTCAAAGTGGCTTACCCTTTTAAAATCTATTAATAGATCTCCTAAAATCTTACCTTGACAGAAACTAAAAAGGCATTTGGTGAAATATTACTGATTAAAGCAAATTTTTTGGTAAAACAGGAAGACAAAATATGGTTTCTTTATGTAATAAATGTGTCAAAAAAATAGTCACCGTTACTTACAAAGAGTCACCGTTAAAATTTATAACAAGATAAGGATTATAACCATTATTATTTATTGTTGCTTTAGATGTCCTAGTCAATTCAATTGAGCAAAAAAAAAAATGTTATAGAAAATAGGCAGAAGGTAGCAAAATTCTAGGTAATGAAATTCTTCATCTGAAAATTCCAAGAGACTTAATTTTAAAACTAAACAATATAATGGAAGGCTTAATAAGCTGGCCAGCTATAAAATAAATAGATACAACACTTTCTTATATACCAAATGCATAAGTTAAAAATTAAACTTAAAAAGACTGGCCACATAAAATATCCCAAAATAGATTCAAGAATTTACACAGGAATTTAATATATGGCTAAGGTAGTGTTTGAAATTAGTAAGACAAAATAAAATATTCAGTAATTGATAGTAGGACAAATGGGCACATTGGGAATGTACAAAGTTAGAGGCATACCCCTAACTTAGAGCAAAATAAATTGCATATTGGTTAAAAGTAGAAATGTAAAACAAGAAATCGTAAATTACTAGAATAAATTTGAATAAATATTTAGATGATCTTTTACTAAATATGCACCTTCTAAAGAAAAACAAAAGAAAAAGGGAAAGATGATAGTGTTGTCTATCAAAAACTTTAGAATGTTTAAACAAGAACCATAAACAATATTGAAAGACAAATCACAATGCTGACATATAACAAAAACTAAGTAGTTATGTCATTTAAAGAAAAAGATAAAAAATGCCTAAAATAATTCTGAGAAGTGGAAATAAATGATTAATAAATGTATGAAACAGGAAAAACCCAACTCCACAAATAGTCAAATAAATGCATATAATAATGCTATTTGAGTGTCTGGTTATTTTTTGTCTTACTCAATTGCAAGCAGTTTAAAAAAATTAAGGAAAGAAATATCTACCAAGGATATGAACAAACTGGCACACTTAGATATTGGTGAAAAATCTTTCTGGAAGAAAATTTGGAAATATGTATTTTAAAGCCTTATAATGTGAAGACCTTTTGTCCCATTTCTGGAAATTCATCTAAGAAAACAATCAGATGTACATAGAGTTTTATCACATAACAAAATTGTTTATAGTAGAAAATTGGTATAATGTTAAAATGTTATAGTGGTTGAAAAATGATAGCACATTCATATCATGGAATATAACAATAATTTAAACATATAATGTGATTATTTATTGATCTGAAAGATAGTTACATATAGTAACTGGTTTGAATCATAAAGAATACACAGCCTCTATTAACTGGTCATTTCTGGTTGAATAAATTTGTTTGATTTCTATTTTTTCCAAATTGGTTTATTTTTGTTTTCTAATTTGCCCTAATTTGATCATGTGTCACTTGTATAATACTTTTTTAAAAGCTTTTGAAAAATCAGTCCAGTAATGCAAATTATTTCTATACATAAATGTTACCCGAGCATTTGAAAGAAATATATTTGTCCATCCTTCTTTAAAAAAATAGAGAGAACAGCTCCTATAGTTATTTAGATTATTCTATATAAGTCTCCATACGTTAAGTTCACAGTCAGTATTCAACAATAAGAGGAGGAGGATGGTAATAAAGAAAAGGTGAACAGGGGATCTAATTACACTCTGTTTAACACCTTTTCTCTGTTCTCCATCTTTCAGTGATTCTCAAGCAGGAATAGTACCACTCCTAGTAGACATTTTGGGTGGAGGGTCATTCTTGGATAGAGAAACTAGTGAGCTCCACTGCCATTTAGTGGTTGTAGGGAAGAGAAGCTAAACTATTCTGCAATGCTTGCAAAGTCCAGAACAAGAAAGATTTGTCCTATCCAAAATGTCAATAGCACTCTCCACTGAGAAACTCTGTTAAACTAAACCATAAAACTGTATACTATAAACCCAAAAGCAACCACTAAAATAACAAAGGCATATAGGTAATGCTCCATCGAAAGATATAAATTAAAAACATAAAAAAATATGTTGAAACAATAAAAACATCAGAACACCCTGCTTATCTCTCTGGCCTAATTCTGTACTTCCATCTTGTTGGCCTGCATTCACACCCCAAAACTGCCAAACTTCAAACAAAGTAGATTTCAGAACAAAAAGGTATTACATGGGATAAATAAGACCATTGAATAATGATAAATGAATCAATCCATCATATGTATATAATGATCCTTAAAGTTCATGCACCTAATAACAGAGTTTCCAAATACATGAAGCAAAACAGATAGAACTTTAAGGAGAAATAGACAATACCTCAATTATAGAAAGTCCAATACCAAAGATATATGTAAAATCCCCAAATTTTTGGAAACTAAATTAGGTATTTAAGGTCTGTGGGTTAAAGAAGAAATCAAAATGGAGATAGAAAAATAATTTTGAACTGAATGAAAATGAACAAATAAAATATCAATATATATGGGATACAGCTAAGGGGATATATCTCTAAATGCCTATATTAGAAAAAAGTCCATCTTAAAAAATGAAAAAGCCAATGAAACCAAAATTAGGCAAAAGGAAGAAAATGACAAATATCAGAAAAGAAATAAAACCAAAAGTGAAGTGGCTTTTTTTAGAAGATCAATAAAATTGATAAATCTCTACCTATACTTATTAGAGATGGGGGGGGGGAGGGAGATTACTACCATCCTGACAAGATTTGCTCATGTTTTTCAGTGAAACCGTAACTTCTTCATGGGTATTACCTACTAAATGATCTTTGAACAAACACATTTTCCTACTTGTCTTTCATCTTATTGAAAACAGAAATGTCTTCAGGTTTGTATTTATGGAAAAAAGTCTAAAACGCATAACAGATTGTTTTATCAAAGAAGCCAGAATATCCCACCACCAGAAGATCATGTCTGAAAATGAAACTGCTTATGACCACCATCATTTCAAAAAATAATTGATCTTTGTCAAGTGGAAGCAGTTGAAAACCCATTTTTCTTTGAATGTATATACGCTTTACCTCTAAACCCTATGGCATTTCAGTGTGAATTGAATAAAGTCTTTCAGTGCCCAAACTTCAAGTGTACAAATCTGTCTGTATTTTCCTTCTGTCTTGAAGACTGACCTGTGTGTCTTCTAACTGTGCTCTAAATTATATTTCTATCTATAGAAATATAGATCTCTATCTATATTTTTGCTTCAAAAAAAACCAGGAAATCCTCGGAGATCAGTCAGATAACATTGTGTTTAGTGCTTTTTTTCATCTTTTAGACTTTCTGAGGATGGAAGAAGCTTGTGATATAAATTTCGCAAGTGAACATTTCTTGATTACTAAAACTGGAGTTCTCACCAAGATTTTACATTTAACATCAGAAAGAAAGATGAAGGGAAGAAAGGCAGTGTTTATACAGGGAAGCTGGGCAGTTGTTCAAGAATGAGTTCCAGATGCTGTAACCTTGAAGACCTTGGCTTCCATGGAAGGCCTTGTGTCTTTCATGGGATAAGATGCTCAGGAGGATAAATTTTCCTTTCGAAACCAGATGAGTCAATCTCATCAGTAGTTGCAACTTGAAAGAAGAGGATTTACTTAGCTGTCAGGTTATGTCAATCCACTTAACAGGGCCATGGTGTGGGCAGGTTTGTCAGAGCAATCAGAACATCTCAGAGGAATCCGGATGTATGTAGTATCAATTTATTGTAGATACTGCTACTATTTTCATTCTGCTGATCATTTGTCACAGTTCAAAAGAAGGAGAAGTTTTCACTAACGTCCTGTATGGGAAATGGCAAAAATCAGAATTTATTGGATGACTTATTGTCTGAGGCATTTTCTTAAAGAAGAGTTTAATGTCTTTATAGTTGCTTGTTGTATAGAAGATTTTAATAGACATGAATGCCTGATGAAATGTAAAAGACAGTTCTTCTAGAGGCTTTCTGCGAATTATACCTTTCCTACCATGAGTTTTGTGCGTGTTATTACATTTAAATGAAACATTCTTTGTGTCACTCTCTGATTCAAAGGGAAAGGGAAGGGACAGAAAGGGAAGGCTTTCTGTCACCAGTTTTACAGACCTATCAAGCGATGAGAAATTTACTGAGCAGCAACTATGTATGGCACTGACGCTCACTTATAGCTCATCCGTCATTTCTCAGCCCGTGCTTTCTTACAATCTTTTCTCCAAACAAAAGCAGTCACAATTATTTTTTTTTAATTGTACACAAGTCATCTTTCTTCTGCCAAACCCTCCAGTAGGTTTCCATCAAATTCAGAATAAATTCCTAACTCCTTAGAGTTTCTCCCCATTCACGCACTCTGCTCCAGCCACCTCCTACCAGTCAGCCGAGATTTGTAGATTCCATTTATTAAAGCGGGTTTTAACCTATCAATTGCCACTTTCCACTATCAGCTCCCCTCCAGCACTGAAACAATCCCTAATTCATCTCCCTACCTCTGCACACTGCAGGCAGAGTGATCTCTTGAAAACACTACTCAGATTATATCACTTGCATGCTTAAAATATTCAAATGGCACCTCATTGCCATCCCGATTGCATACAAACTCCTTAACCTGGTTTATGAGGCATGTCATAATATGGTTACTGTTTAGTTCTCAGGTCAAATTCCACACTCCATCCTCTTAACCTGTCCTACACTCCCCCACCTCACAACTGCCACACTCCTGCCATAATTTGCCCTTTTTAGTCATGGTCTCAAATCATATTTACGGTGTTCTTTTCTTTAACTGTAATGCCCTTTCCATCTTTCTTTGCCTTAAAAATGTCTTACCCATGGGGAATCTGGGTGGCTCAGTCAGTTAATCATCCACCTTCAGCTCAGGTCATGATCTCACAGTATGTGAGTTCGAGCCCCATGTCAGCTCTGTGCAGACAGCTCAGAGCCTGGAGCCTGCTTCAGATTCTGTGTCTCCCTCTCTCTCTCTCTCTGCCTCTCCCCTGCTCACGCTCTGTCTCTCAAAAATAAATAAACGTTAAAAAAAAGTCTTACCCATGACCAAGAAGCATGTGGACCCCAAATGTTACAGCTTTTTAATAATGCAGCTCTTTTAAAGGACATACATGCAATTTTTCCCTAAGGTATGTTCACAACATCAATGTATGACATGATGAGAATAGATTCCAGCATCAATAGTAGGCTGGCACTTTCCCTTTGCCAGCTAATTTCTCTTACCACTTCTCACCCCCAACTTAGCAGCACCAGATCAGACCCCTTTACTCTTAGGTGAGCTAAACATGGTCCTCTTGCTCATTCCTGCAAAGCTTACCCCCAACAGAAGAGCCTAACCATCAGACACAGTTTCTATCTTTTGGCTTCCAAGTAAAAGAAAGTAAATTCCCTTTCCTTTTTCATTCAGTAGGCTTCTATAGCAGTATCCAAAAGCCAAATGCAAATGGATATGTTGTGAGAAGAGCCTCTATGCCCCAGGGCCTTGACCAGCCAAAAATATCTTGTTAAATACAATTCAACAATGTTATACATAACTACAACATTAACTTTTTCTTTAAATCATGTAGATGATTTTATGCTAGCGTGCTGAATGTAAGAAATTATTTTCCAGCAAGACAAGGCACTCAAATAGTTTTTGATTACTCTGGTTACTTAGGACACAGTTTCTCATCCTCTCACCCTCGTGTGTTATTTCCCCCAGATATGTGGACATTGTGCTTTCTGAATGGCCTGGACCTATGTGAGGAACCCAGAAAGTTTGAACACATTTGCTTTCTAGGACCTATGGAGATGTAAAAGAGAGCATCTTACCTCTAATAGTTGCTGACTTGTTTAATGGTAGTTGCTGCCCAGTTTAAAAAAAAAAAAAAAAAAAGGATGAAAAAGTCTCATATGTGTAGTTCCTATCAGCAGTGTAAGCAGAACCACCCATTTTTTTCTACACATATGGAAAGATGGTGCTTATTGTATGTTAACAAATAACATGCGTTCAAAGGAATTATTCCACAGGTAAAGACTAAATTAGCCTGGAGAGAGAATCCCCCCACAGCTTTTCCTTCTACGTGTGCACAAAGTACAGTCTTCCACTAATATCCTCTTTGTACCTCCCTGTTATGATGGATATTCTGATGTAGGAGATTGAGAAAAGAAGGAGATAACTAAGAAGTCCTCCTTAAATTAAAGCAGGTTTAAAAATTAGTTTATTTCTTATTTAATGTTACTTAGACTCCTTCTTATTAGCTTATATCTACATTCACAGCTTCAGAGTCATTTATACTTGAGAAATCCCATAGGTAAATGGAAATAATTATTTGGGGAATTCTGGCTACGTTATCCTAATTTTATTTGCATTCTGACTGCTTTGCATTTGCTTACTTAAGAGACAGAGACTGGAAGGGGCAGCATCAACTTGCCTTTAGGTTTATGTCCTACATTTGTAAGCAAGGCATACCTGTGTCTGCATTTGTATTTTAATATGATCTGTGTTGTTGTTTTATTTGAAGTATAGTTGACATACAAAGTTGTATTAGTTTCAGGTGTACAGCATAGTGATTCCCTAAGTCTACATACTGTGATCACAAGTGTAGCTGCCATCTGTCACCATACAAACACTATTACAATACCATTTACTATATTCTTTATGCTTATATTTCATCCCTGTGACTTATTCATGCCAAAACTGGAAGCCTGTACCTTCCCCTTACCTTCACCCATTTTGCCCATCCCTGTACCCCTCTGTCAACCATTATTTCTGCTTTTCTTTTGTGTTTTTAGATTCCACATATAAGTGAAATCATATGGGATTTTCCCTTCTCTGACTGACTTATTTCACTTAGCCTAATACCCTATAGGTCTATCCATGTTGTTGCACCTAGCACAATCTCATGCTTCTGTATGGCTGTATAATATTCCACTGTATATATATACCACTTCTTTTTTATCCATTCATCTGTTGGTGGTCACTTGAGTTATTATCATATCTTGGCTATTGTAAATAATGCTGCTAAACACAAGGGTGTATAGAACTTTTTTTTTTTTTAATTTTTTTTTTTCAACGTTTTTTATTTATTTTTGGGACAGAGAGAGACAGAGCATGAACGGGGGAGGGGCAGAGAGAGAGGGAGACACAGAATCGGAAACAGGCTCCAGGCTCCGAGCCATCAGCCCAGAGCCTGACGTGGGGCTCGAACTCACGGACCGCGAGATCGTGACCTGGCTGAAGTCGGACGCTTAACCGACTGCGCCACCCAGGCGCCCCTAGAACTTTTTGAATTCATGTTTTCATTTTCTTTGGGTAAATATTATTGGACCATGTGGTAATTCTATTATTAATTTTTTGAGGAACCTTCATACTGTTTGCACAGGGATTCTTTTTTCTTTATATCCTCTCAACACTTGTTACTTCTTGTCTTTCTGATTTAGCCATTCTGACAGGTGTAAGATGATATCTCATTGTGGTTTTGATTTACATTTCTTTGATGATGAGTGATGTTGAACATCTTTTGATGTGTCTGTTGGCCATCTGTATGTTTTCTTTGGAAAATGTTTTAATCAGGTCATCTGGCCATTTTAAAATCAGATTCTTTGGGGCCTTTTTTTTTGGTGTTATGTAAGTTCTTCATATATTTTGGATAGTAACCCTTTACTGGATATGTCATTTGCAAGTATCTTTTCCCATTCAGTAGGTTGTCTTTTACTTTTGTTGATTGCTTCCTTCACTGTGAAAAAGCTTTTTAATTTTATGTAATTCCAATAGTTTATATTTGCATTTGGTTCCCTTGCCTGAGGAGACATATCTAGAAAAATGTTGCTAAGACCAATGTCAAGGAAATTACTGCCTACGTTTTCAGTGCAATCCCTATCAAAATACCACCAGCATTTTGCACAGAACTGGAACAAATAATACTGAAATTTGTATGGAACCAAAACAATCTTGAGAAAAGAATAAAACTGTATGTATCATGATCCCATATTTCAAGATATACTACAAAGCTGTAGCAATCAAAACAGTGTGGTACTAGCACAAAAATAGACACATAAATCAGTGGAACAGAATAGAGAGACAAGATATAAATCCATGCTAATGGATATAATCCATTAATTTATGACAAAGAATATATAATAGGGAAAAGACAGTTTCTTCAGTAAATTGTGCTGTGAAAACTGGATAGCTCCATGTAAAAGAATGAAACTGAATCAGTTTCTCACAGCATACTCAAAAAATAAATTCAAAATGGATTAAAGACCCACATGTGAGATCTAAAACCATAAAATTCCCAGATCTGTATTGTTATTTTAAGTTTCCTATATATTAAATAGCAATCTCCATCTTTCAGTTTAATCTCTACCATTTTAACTGTCAATTATTGAGCAACTGCTAAGGACTGGAATCTAGTTTACATAGTTTAAATGTAGCAACCCATAGGTACCTTGCAAGGTAGAATCATGGTGTCCATTTTATGCTTAAGGAAGCAGCGTTTAAGTGGCTTATCTACATTCATGCATCTGATAAAGGCAACTGGGCTGCACAATGAAGGAACTTTCTTTTATCCTAGCTGGGTAAAGTATTTGTGGCAGGTTAGCTTAGCTGGGTAGAGAGTAAAATTTGGTGCTAATGAGGTCATAGTCATAAATGTGAAGTTTAAGTAAGGGCTTTTCTCTGATTCATAACTGGAAAGTTCAACATTTAACCCTCGTCAGTCAATGTGTGCTATTCACAAAAATAGAGTGGAAGACTGGGTGGCTCAATATAAATCCATCACTAATATTGGAAGCAGTACTCAGAAAACATGATTCCTAATAAATAGTCAAAATCATTTTTTTCCAACAGTAGTTATATTTAAACTAGGAAGTCATCTATCATTTTCACTCTAATATCCAGGCATTGGTAACATCAGAGAATAGTTGAGCTGGATGCTACCATCTGATGTCTCTGTTATAATCCTTTCATTTGGAAAATAAGAGAACAAATTAAAATTCATGAGTAAGAGCAGAGGCAGAAGTTATTGGATTGTTTCCCCAGTGTCTCTAAGTCAGAGGTGGAGAGCAGAGAATGGAACTTGATTTTTCTCACTCCTAGTTTATGACTCTTTTTACCAACCTAGGGACAGGATTCACTGTGGCCCTGAGCAAAAGAGAAATGATTTTCTGGCCACCTGGTATTTATATATATATATACACACATACACACATACCATATATATACACATATATGTTTATATATATATGTATATATATGGTATGTGTATATATATATATTTTTTTTTTTTCATGTTTTCTCCCCTCAGAGAGTCCCCCTTAAGATTTTTTGCAGGGCTGGTTTAGTGGTCACAAACTCCTTTAATTTTTGTCTGAGAAACTTTATATCTCTCCTTCTATTTTGAATGACAGCCTTGCCGGATAAAGAATTCTTGGCTGCATATTTTTCTGATTCAGCACATTGAATATATCCTGCCACTCCTTTCTGGCCTGCCAAGTTTCTGTGGATAGGTCTGCTGCAAACCTGATCTGTCTTCCTTTGTAGGTTAGGGACTTTTTTTCCCTTGCTGCTTCCATGATTCTCTCCTTGCCTGAGTATTTTGTGAATTTGACTATGATATGCCTTGTTGATGGTCAGTTTTTATTGAATCTAATGGGGGTCCTCTGTGCTTCCTGGATTTTGATGTCTGTGTCTTTCCCCAGGTTGGGAAAGTTTTCCGCTATGATTTGCTCACATAACCCTTCAACCTGTATTTCTCTCTCTTCTTCTCCTAGGACCCCTATGATTCTGACGTTGTTCCTTTTTAATGAGTCACTGATTTCTCTAATTCTTAAATCGTGCTCTTTTGCCTTAATCTCCCTCTTTTTTTCTGCTTTGTTATTCTCTATAAGTTTGTCCTCTATATCGCTGATTCTCTGTTCTGCCTCATCCATCCTTGCCGCCGCTGCAGCCATCCATGATTGCAGCTCAGTTATAGCATTTTTAATTTCATTCTGGCTATTTTTTACTTCTTTTATCTCAATCTCTTTTTGACTCCAGCTAGAATTCTGATTTTTGTGATTCTAAATTCTGGTTCAGACATCTTGCTTGTATCTGTGTTGGTTAAGTCCCTGGCTGTCATTTCTTCCTGCTGTTTCTTTTGGGGTGAATTCCTTCGTTTTGTCATTTTGAAGGGAGAAAAGGAATTAATGAGGTAGAAAAATTAAAATTAAAAAATTATAATTAAAAGATATTAAAATTAAAAAATTAAAAACACACACACACAAATTGAATAAATGATGCTAGATCCTAGGTGTGTTTTGGTCTGGGTATTGAAAGTGATTTGACAGATTAGAGAAAAAAAGGGGGGGGGAAGAAAAAAAAAAGGAAATCGTTTGAGACTTTGAAAAAATGAATACACTGAAGTAGACTAAAATGAGATGATGAATGTAAAACATAATTTGAAAAATATATACACAAAAGTAAAGAATACAGTAGAAAAAAATTAAAGAAAAATATTTTTATTAAAAATTAAAAATAAAAATGAATTTTTTCTTTTTCTATATTCCAGAAAAAAAAGAAATGAAAAAGAGAAAAAAGGGGGGGGGGGAAAGGAAATCATTTGAAAATTTGAAAAAGTGAATACACCGTAATAGACTAAAGTGATGAAAGTAAAATAGAATTAAAAAAATACATAAAAGCAAAAAATATAGCAATAAAAATTAAAGAAAAATATTTTTGATAGAAATTGAAGGTAAAAATGAAGTTTTTCTCTTTCTGCGTTCAATAAAAAGAAAAGAAATGAAAAAGAAAAAAATAACAAAAAAAGATCATTTGAAAATTTGAAAAGGTGAATACACTGAAGTAGACTAAAATGATGGAAGTAAAATAGAATTTGAAAAAATTTACACAAAAGTAAAAAATATAGTTATAAAAACTAAAGAAAAATATTTTTAATAAAAATTGAAAATAAAAATGAAATTTTCTCTTTCTGTATTCAAGAAAAAGAAGTGTACAAGAGAAAAAAAGAAAAAAAAAAAGAAAATTGAATGGATGGACCTGCTAACAGATTGAAGTAAGACTGAAATTAGTTCGTTTTCCCCTAGAAGTCAGTCTATGTAGTGCTTTATAGTCCATAAACTAAGCTGGTAGTGAGACTTGTGTTCTTGAAGAGAGAGGGTGTCTGGCCACCTGAATGTGAGAAGCACATAACTAACCTGCCTCCAGATGTAAGGGAGAGAATGGAGTTTAATGTTTCCCTTAGGAAATGGCCCATTTTGAAGGACACCTTTCTTGATTCTCATTGAAATTCTATACTTTTCCTTTAAGCTTGTTGAAATTAAATTTTTTTATTTTTCTTTGCCTTATTGGTTTCCCCTTTTTTCTTCTCAGAATTCTAAACCATACCAATCTTTGTGAACAATAGCCTCAAGGTTGTCTTTCATCAATGAAATACCAACCAGCCTCTCCCAACTTTCGAGTATTACTTTGAGAAAGGTGCCTGTCTTTGTGGATTCCTTTGCTTTCTTCACATAGGAAATTCTAGGAATTTTTTAGAAAGTGACTTTTATAGAAATACAGATTTCTAGAATACATCTCTCTGTATAGGTGAGGTCTCTTTTCATCTTTAAATTTTAAAATTTGGCAGGCTGTTGGCAATGACGAACAACAAACATAGAAACTAAGCAGTTGTATAGAAAGAAAAATAGAGTAAAACAGGAGTCTAAATATTTAGTATCCACCTGATGTAACGTTGTTTACAGCTGTTAGAGTCACCTTTTTCACTGAATGAATTGAAAACCAATGAAAAGAAAGGGATGCAATGGTGTTGTTACACCCTTAAAACTCTTTTGTCTAAATCAACATCAGACATTTAAATTTTACTTTCTGTATTTAACTTATCTCCTTGATTTCCAATGAAGACTGTAAAGAAGATAATTATGTGAGTTTTATTCAGACTTATGACACTGTAGGTTAAGATTACTCATAAGCTTGAAACCACAGTATTGGAATTCTTTTTGATAATATTTATATTAGTGAGCAAGCTTAGGGAGCATCAGGATCACTGAAAGGACTTGTCAAACAATGCTGGGCCCCCAATCCCAGAGTTTCTGATTTGGTAGGTCTGGGTAAGGCCTGAAAATTTGCTTTTCTAATAGGTTCCCAGATTGTGCTGGTCCTGAGACCATATTCTACTGATGTATACCAGTAGAATAAAAGTCTGAATTCTTTCTTTCTGTTAGTGTGAATGTATACCCTAACACAAAAGCAACCTCAGACACTAACCATTTGACAAGAATCAGATTTGGATTTTATAAAAGTCTGGAGAAAATCATTGTGGCAATTTCACTTTGCCTGTCTTCTACAAAGTTGCTTGGTCCAGGTGAGTCTCAAGTTACTCACTCCCAGCCAGTCTGTCAAATCTAATTCCAAATACTAGGCTATTTGAAAATACAATAAAATGTTTACAAATGCAGTTGATCTTGTGAATATCTAACAACTGTCATTGGAAACTAGTGGTTCATAGTTCAAATTATGTAAATGCTGCATAATGTTCATGATGTGCAAATGGGAAATCCTAAAAAAAAAAAAGAAGAAACAAACCCTCAACAGTTTTGTTATTAGGAACTAGCTGGGTGGCACCATTCATTCAGCCTTGTTAGCATCCTGAATGAAGTCAGTCACTTTGCTGAGTAGTCAAAATAAATACGAGCAAGATAAGAAAGAAGGAAATAAGGAGGAAAGACTTGTATAAATAATTGCCTTGTAGCTCCTTGTAACATTACTGCAGTTTTTATGTACAACAGAAACAGTTTCAGCTTTTCTCCCTTGGACAAAAAATGGTCTGAATTGAAATATATATCATGCTCATTTACTTTCACCGTGACAGAGTCTGCTTAAACAACGAAGCTTGTGGAGATTTATTGTGCTAGACAACTGTTTTAGATCCACAGAAGCTGTTTGGAGAGCAGATAAGCACAGCCTAACTTGAGAAACACTAACTTTACTTCAGTGTGGTCTTTATGGATACTTGTTGTTCCCGGAACTATTTCCTGAATGGAAATAATCTGTTTTGCAGTGTATTTTAGTACCTTTTGTTAGAGACACTTCATGCTCCTGGCTGCAAGCAGGAACTTCAGACTTCATGGCATCAGGCTCCCCTGAAAGGCCAGTATCAGCTATGAAAGGACTTTATAATTTAAGGTGAAAAGCCATGATTATGAGTCTCAAAACCCTAAGTGCCAAAAAGCATTTTAAACAGAAGAAGACTGACAGGGCTGTCAAGCAGTAATGCATCTGTATTTGCATCTGACCTGAAAGCACTTTCAACATCTGCAAGCCTGAAAAAAACAAAGAAAAATCAGGCAAAGAAAAGTTGCCTTGGAATGAAAGATTAATGACACAGCAAACTGCCTACTTCTGGCAGAAGAGCCTGTCACCCTGGCTCTTCAGCTGTCACCCAGGATCGGACATTCTTGGGAATGAGTCCTGTCTTTAGGGTTATGCATTTGTTTTCTTGCAGGCTAAAGTCAGGGCAAGAGGGACAAAAAGAATGCATTTCATGTCTTTTTAACTGCAGTGACACTGCAGGCGCCGATTCAAAGACGAAGACTGAGTTGTCTGTCAAATTGCATACACATCTCCTTTGTAAACACTTCTGTGATCAGCTTCCTTCTGGTCTGGTCATGGTGTTTATAATCACTTCTTAGAACAAGGGTAAAAGGAAAAAGATATCAGTTTCATTACACCGACAATAGGCCACAGTCACTGTTGCTGAAGTGTAGACAGTGATGCCAAAAATATTTTAACCTTGGACTTTTTATTTTGTTCCAGCGTAACAAACTTATATATGTATGAGATTAATGAATGGATCTTGCAAAGGCATATAACAATTAGAAAAAAGTACTAAGGGTTTGTCTTAGAGTTATCTGCCCATTACCCCCAACTGGCATTGTGTCTGTAACATAATATGGATTCCTGGCTTTGATAGGGAATTTGAAAAAAATCTTATTACACTGTATACTGTAAGTGTTCTATATTGTAAATTGATCAAATATATAAGCTTTTCTAAGAAAGAAAGTTTTATAGTAATTTTACACTACTTTCCAGATATGCTTAAGTCCAGTTTCAGTTGTGATTAACATAAGGAGAGCTCTCTTAAAGCTATTTACAGCATGAAATGTCTCTAGGGGTTAGTAAATTGCATGCTTTTGAGGTAATTTCCTAGGGAAGAAGCTTTTATACCTTACTATGAAATCTCTTGGACACCTCCTATGTAGCTACAGTAGACTTTTATAAACAACATAATAACCACATGTCAAAGAAAGAGTGATAAACTGTGGGTCTTCAAAGAAATAAAAGGAGCCCACCAGCTTTCTTTCTTTCTGTTGACATTTGACATTTCAAATGACAAAGACATTTGAAAATATACTTTCTTTTGCAAAGGTGGGTAATTATTTTTAACATTATAAAGCAATTGTAGCTTCCTGGTTTAAAATATTGTTTATTGTTGTTTTGTTAGGAAGGAAGACAATTCATCAATAATGCAAGTATTTAAAAATAAAAATTGTATTACATACTATGGAGGAAACAAGTAAAAAATCTCTTATGCTGGTTTCAAGGGAGCACTCAGCATTCAGGTTAAGAGTGAAGAAATAAACATTAAGTGAGGCAATCCACAAACAACATGGAAAGGCAGACAATAGGTAAAGCTTCTTCCTTTCATTCCCTGTATAGACAATTCTGAAAAACCTTTTTAGAAGGAGCTTTTTTAGGAGCCTTTTGGAAGGCTACTGAGAAGACCAACGTGATAACATGCACTTAAAACAGATTCTTCTGTTTTCCACTTTTCACTCTTCCTGGTCCCCAATTCCTGTTCCCTGGATCATATCCCAAAATAAACCGTCTTGTCTCTGACTCTATCAAAAAGAGTCTAACTTGTCTTCAGCAAGAAATGAAGAGAAAGAATAGTCAGAGAAGAAAGTTCTGGTGAAGGTAGTCATGGAGGTCAAGAGAGGAGTTTCCATGAGGAGCCGTTTTCCACCTGTGTCACTGCTGTGTTCTAAGACACCAATATGAAAGAGCGAAGAAAAGGAGACAAAATAGAGAAAGGGGAAATAGTGTACTGTGCTGAACACATATTTGTTTTTTGTTGTACTACAGAGTATACATGCACATACAGAGAAAATGCACAATCCTGGTGCTTCTTCCTGGCAGCTGATAGATGTGGTTTGTACAAGTTTCTGGTTGTGATCTCCTACAGCCTCAAGCTGAGGGACATAATTCACAGTGATTATCTCTATGTATTTTCCCAAGCATAGTTTATAAAATAAAAGGCCAGATGTCCAGGGAGTTTATCACCTTCTCTGGATAACAATGAAATTATCTAGAATATCATACCATGATTATTTTTCAAGATTATTCGTTTTCTTCTTAAAAGTAACTTACAGAAATCTTACATTTATAAGTACATGTGTGCGCGCAGATTTAAAAAGTTTAGAAGGACATATGCCAACATAATAGTTGCTGTAATTGGGTATTGGGTTAACTGGAAATTTTGTGGTTTTAAAAATACCTTTGTGTAGTTTTTGAGATTTTTGCAAAGGGCATGTTTTTCTCATAATCAATACAGAAACTGTAGAAAACTTTTAAAGATAAAACTAAAGTTGAATTATGTAAAAATGTTTCTTCCATAAGTTGTTTGCTGCTTAAAACATCTTACTTTCAATATATTGTCACAATTTTACCTGCTTTCTTTTATTAGCCCTGTAGGTGGAGGTTAAGTGGTACAGAAATGTCTCACTGTGGGCTTGGAACAAACAGATCAAGGCAGGAAAATTGCACACTAAGGTGGCTTTTATTGTCCATGGATTAAAATGTATTAGTTCTTATTGTAAATATGTGGGACATCAGCTGTGAATTAATTTCCCCTGGGAGGAGAGATGTGAAGGGAACCTGACAAAACTTAATTCTAAAATTACCAAATTCTGAATCGTAGGTATTCTCCTCAGAAGGAGATGGTTGGCTTCGTTTTTGTTTTTCTATAAATATATACTTTTTAATGTTTATTTATTTTTTTTTAATTTTTTTTTTTAACATTTATTTATTTTTGAGACAGAGAGAGACAGAGCATGAACGGGGGAGGGTCAGAGAGAGGGAGACACAGAATCGGAAGCAGGCTCCAGGCTCTGAGCTGTCAGCACAGAGCCCGACGCGGGGCTCGAACCCACGGACTGTGAGATCATGACCTGAGCAGAAGTTGGCCGCTTAACCGACTGAGCCACCCAGGCGCCCCTAATGTTTATTTATTTTTGAGAGACAGAGAGAGAGAGAGTGGGGGAGGGGAAGAGAGAGAGAGGGAGACAAAGAATCGGAAGCAGGTTCCAGGCCCTGAGCTATCAGCACAGAGCCCAACATGGGGCTTGAACCCACAAAATGCAAAATCATGACCTGAGCCTAAGTCAGACGCTTGACCGGCTGAGCCACCCAGGCACCCCTGGTTTTTGTGTTTTCACTTGCATTTGTTTATGTTAGTAAATGTGTCAACTTTTGTGCTGCTATTTGAAATGTTGAACATTGAATGGATTAAGCAGAAGTTAGTTGGTTTTCTCTGATAGGATCTTGAAATGTTTTCTCTTCTGAGGGTTTGAAGTGTGTATAGAAAGTTTAGTATAGGGAAGGGAAATTCCTCAGTAAAAGTCTTTAATTTGCAAGTTCTGTCTCCAAAGGCATGGCTTTTGAACCCTGCTACAGTTTTAGTGGTGGGTGAACCCTGCAGGCAATAGGAGTCTCTGGTTTACTGTACAGGGCATCAAATCCCTTCCATCAGTGGTTTCCAACTCCTCAAGGCTAAGAACTCACTCTGCCAAAAATTTTAAAATATCAGAATTCTGTGTAACAGTTATTGATTAAGGTATGACATAATGTCAGAGAGCTATTATAAATTCGTTATGTCTTGAATATATTTGTCTTGTATATTTGAATATACAGGTCATTTTTCTGGAAGTGTAAATAATGAAAACATCGAAAATGGAACTTTCGGGGCGCCTGGGTGGCGCAGTCGGTTAAGCGTCCGACTTCAGCCAGGTCACGATTTCACGGTCCGTGAGTTCGAGCCCCGCGTCAGGCTCTGGGCTGATGGCTCGGAGCCTGGAGCCTGTTTCCGATTCTGTGTCTCCCTCTCTCTCTGCCCCTCCCCCGTTCATGCTATGTCTCTCTCTGTCCCAAAAATAAATTAAAAAACGTTGAAAAAAAAAATTAAAAAAAAAAAAAAAAAAAAAAAATAAGAAAATGGAACTTTCTGGGACACCTGAGTGGCTCAGTCGGTTTAAGCATCCAACTCTTGATCCGTCTCAGGTCATGATCTCGTGGTTTGTGAGTTTGAGCCCCGCATCGGGCTTTGCGCTGATGGTGTGGCGCTTGCTTGGGATTCTGTCTCCTTCTCTTTCTGCCTCTCCCCCACTTGTGTGATATCTCTCTCTCTCTTTCAAAAATAAATAAACATTTAAAAAATGTTCTCACTACAAAAATGTATTCTAATACCCTGTACTTTTTTTAAAAAATGGAACTTTCCAATTTTTCTATATGACCATTCATTTTTTAAAAACACACCACTATAAAAATTGAAGGATAGTTTGCTCTAATATATAATGTGCATGAAGACCTCATACTGTGGAAACAAATGAGCAAATATTGAAAAGGTGATATGACTGAACAATTGATATTCTCATACATCAGCCTTGTTGTTTGTATATTTTGACAGGTAAAAAATACTTTAAAGATTCAAACTGCCATTCTTAACATATCTATTTTATTCATCTCCTTTATTAATCTATATAAAAAAATAAAAAAAGAATACCTCCAGAAATTTGGGGGAATGAATCGAGTTGGTTATTATTATATTATTTACCTAATTAAATTTTGGAAATGTTATCAGCTTGGAACAGGTTATATCCATTTTGTCTGAATAAATACTCTTCTGTGTAGGAAGTATGCAGAAGGGTAATTTTTTGAGTTCTTCACATATGTTTTTTTTTTTTCTTTTTAATTTTCCCCTCTTTTGCACTATGAGCTTGGAGCACAGTATATCAGTGAAGACTCTATGAGTGAGGACTCTCAATCATAGTGCAAAGTGAAGTCACCACAAAAGCTTGATTGGCTTCCCTGGAAAGTCCAAGATTGACTAGGACCAAAGCTCAAATGATGCTATCTGTCTCTGTCCATCTTGGCTCTACTTTCTTTGGGCTGGTTCCATTCTCTTGCAGGTTTTCTTTCCAGCTCCCAGTAGCTCCAGGCCTATCCAATCTAGCAGAGGGAGAGCCCACCTTTTGTGTACTGGGTGGGTCTCATTGGCCTGACCTGGCTCTTCTGCCCATCTCTGGGGTAATTGCTGTGCTCAAAGAGGCAAGAATTAGGTCATGTGTCTATGCTGGCAAAGATTCCTCTCATATAAACAAGCAAACTAGTAATGGGGAAGAAGTGTATTCCCTAAGAAAGCCAAGATGCTGTAACCAAAATAAGGAAGAGTTACTGGTCAGACAAAAGCAAAAATATTCAAATTGCCCTGTCTCAGGAATTTTTACAGGAATTTTTACAGGAATTTTAAGGCAGAAGTTGCTTGAACACCACATTCTGGCAGGTCCTGATCCCACCGGGACACAGGCAGCCCGGGAACCAGAGAACAGTGGCCCTTACAGAGTGACTGGTGGGAAATGTAGGGGCCTTTTCATGCTTCGATGCTACACAAAGCCTTGCTAACCAGGGAGAAGGAAACTTGGTGATGCCTGTGATGGAATGTCCTGTCAGCCTAGTATGTTGGGTACTTGGTATTTGATGACTAAGATTTATGCGATCATTTACATTATTTATTCAGAAATCAGAAAGTATTTAGAGAACATATGGACTCAAGCTATCTTTGAAAAAAAATGTGACACTCTAGGAGCCTGTGAGCTCTGACTTGGAAACCACATCCCAGATCCAGTTCAGTAGTGTTAAGTATATACACATTGTCATGAAACTGATCTCCGGAACTTTTTCATTATACTTTGAAACTCTATACCCACCAAACAACAACTCCTCTTTTCCTCCTCCCAGACACTGGTAACCACCATTCTACTTTCCAGTTTCTTGCCATTGTGATCAGAAAAGACATGTTGTGTGATTTCAACCTTCTTGAATTTGTTAAGGCTGGTTCTGTGGCCTAACACGTGTTCTGTCCTGGAGAATGTTTCATTTGCACTTGAGAAGATTATGTATTCTGTTATTGAATAGAGTGCTCTGTATATTTCTGTTAGGTCTAATTGGTCTATATTGTTATCCAGGTCCTCTGTTCCTTTATTAATCCTGTCTGGTTGTTTTAATTAACCTTTATAAATCTCAGTTCCTCATCTGTAAAATGGCAATATAAGCAGTACCTACCTCACAGTTGATGTAGGGATTAAAAAATCTACTCTTTATAAAGTGTTGGGGTTCCTGGGTGGCTCAGTCAGTTAAGCATCCAACTCTTGATTTCAGCTCAGGTCTCAATCCCACGGTTCTTGAGTTTGAGCCCCACACTGGGCTCTGTATTGACAGTGCAGAGTCTGCTTGGGATTCTTGCTCCCTCCTATTCTCTGTGCCCCTTCTGTGCTCCTCTCTCTTTCTCTCTAGCACGAGAGCAAAAGAAATAAATAAACTTAAATAAATAAATAAATAAATAAATAGTTAACACTCTTAATATACAGCAACTGTTTGATAAATGTCAGCTACTAGTAGTAATCTCCAAAGAAGTATGAAAGGGTCAGAGTGTATCCACCACCATAATTCAAACCTCAATGCAAAATGCTTAGCCTAAGTCTCTAAAGGTACAGTTGGCTGAATTATTAAAGAACAGTTTTGCCAAGCAGTAGAAAACAGGAATATTACTAATTTTGTTTATTTTTATTGTAACCCCGTTGTCAGCTGGATACCTTCCTATCTCCACCTGCATTTATCAATCAATTGAAAAGTCTCTCTGCTCTCACTGAGTCGCTCCCATCAAAAGATTTAGGCATACTTAGCATGAACTCCTCATTTGCATGACCCAGGAGGATCCAGACAGAGTCTTCCCCATGCTTTCCACTGATTATTAACGTGTTCTCTGATATTTTCCCTCATTCTATGATGCCTTGTCTCAGCCTCTGCTGACCTTGATCCAAAATTCAGTTTTTTTGCTGATTTCCACAAAAGATCAATTTGAACCAACAATTTCATGCATTCTAAAACTTTCCTAAAGTTTCACAAGGTCATGGGAAGAGGTCACATCCCACTCTACCATTTTGCTAGACCTGTTCCACTCACTCTCTTCTGCTTTTGCTCCAACCTCTCCAGAGTAACAAGCATTCCTTACTTATATCCCCTAGAATGAGCTTTTTATTTCCAAGTAAAATCACTGAAACATATTTTCCAAACAAATACAGTTTTCTTATTGAGGAATTTGGTTACAAATATTAGATAAATAATATTTTTAACCTTGTGACATTTTGTTAGGCTTCATTATACACTCTCCATTCAGGAGTTAGGGGATGTGCACCTACTTTGTAAAAGGTACCACACGGGGGAGGAATCTTGAGAAAATAAGTCACTCGATCTACCACGCTTGATCTTAGCCAAAAGGCCGAAAAGCGATTCAATCTACCACAAATGAAATGACATTATATCTCAGCATACCAATAATGAATGCCAAGAATATAATCAATTTGCAAGAATTTTAAAGTGAAATGCTACTATGTCCGAAAACCCAAAATACTGTGAATACTTAAGTGTTGACAATTGACAGACTTTCACTTTTGTCTCTATTTTCAATGATGATATGTCATGTAATTAGTATTTATTGCATTAAACTCTGGGGATTACACTAAGACAAAGAACTTGATTCTCTGGCCTGTAGGAAATTAAGATTCTCTCAAATTGTCTGTGTTTCCGAGAGAAGAGAATCCTGAGGTAAAAGTATTTACTTAGAAAGTTAATAATGAATATAAACTTCAGGAATGCAAGAGATTTTATTTAAAAAAAAATTTTTTTTTAATGTTTATTTATTTTTGAGACAGAGAGAGACAGAGCATGAATGGGGGAGGGGCAGAGAGAGAGGGAGACACAGAATCGGAAGCAGGCTCCAGGCTCTGAGCCATCAGCCCAGAGCCTGACGTGGGGCTCGAACTCACGAACCGTGAGATCGTGACCTGAGCTGAAGTCGGACACTCAACCGACTGAGCCACCCAGGCGCCCTGAGGAATGCAAGAGATTTTATCTCTTTGGTTCATTAAAATATTCCAAGCTCCTAGAACAGCTTCTGACAGATAATCCATACTTGGTAAATTAATTAATGCATAATAACTTATAAAACTTCATTTATCTGACACACATTTATTACGTACCTATTTTATGTCTGGCTGGTTCTAGGTGAATTAGATATTCAACTTACACAATTTTATTTTTAAGGTTCCCAGATATTGAAACTTCTATGACTTTCTTAGCAAGATTAATTGCTCTTATGGTTAGGAAATTTTCTCTGACAATTAAATGTTTCATTTTGCTTTGTATATTTTCTCACAACTCAATCCTTCAATTTCCTTTTCAGTTGAACTTACTACCTATGTACGATTAACCAGTATCTTTTCTGAACTGTATGACAAATTCTAAACAAAGCATCATGTTCCAGTTGTGAACTCTTGAGTCGTTTTGCAAAGAACTATCAATTCTCTAGATTTAGGCACAATAGCTGTGTAAGTGTAGCTTTTTGTGGGATTGAGTTTTTATATTTTCACTGACATAATTGCTACTGAGAATTGCTTTTCCTTTTTTTTACCCTTATTTGAAGATTTTTCAGAATGGCTGATTTTTGCTTTTTCCTCAGGATACAGCTAACTCTGAGGACCATTTTATATACCTTATCTCATGCAGTTCTCACAAAATAAAATCTCCCTGACATAAATATTATTATCATAGCCATAATATAAATGGAGGAGAGGGGGTCACATGAGCACAATGAAGTGAAATCTGGATCCTTTTTTGTGACTCAAATTCTTAACCATTCTGCAATTGTTGTCAAGTTTATTTTCACTGTCTTTCCTTTACTTCTTTTGGCAATATTTTTAACTTCTGTGATTTATATCTCAGGGCATAATCTTGGGAAAGAAGGTTCTTAGTTTTCTCCATGTTTGGTGTAGAAATACATGATCAACTTGCAAGTAAATGTTTCTTGGTGCCACACCAAGTGTCCATTCCTGTCTTTTCCCTTGCTATGAGCAACCAGATTTTCCTCTGGAGAGTGAATCTTCTCCTATTATGAGGCAGGCATGTGGTTTGAACTCCAGTTCCTGACTCCAGTTCCTGCTCTAGGTATGGAATCTTAACAGGTGTCAATCTATGTGTTAATCTAATCTCTGGTGATTGAGGAAGGAACAGTCAGTTAGGACACATTGTTCATCTGACTTCAGTGATTGGTTCGGATTGGTCCAGAATGATGTTTAGGTGTTTATGTCAGGGTGGAGGGAAGAAAAGGTCTCTCTCTGGCTCTGGATAGTATGATGTACACATATGAGACATGGAATTGCTGTAGCTATTTTAACATGATGGAAGCCAGTCTAAGACAAGCCAATATGTAGAGCAAGACAGAGCCAAGTGAACTACCAAGAAATGTGACCAGATTCCCGGTCAAACCATGCCTGAAACCTACTCAGTACAGCTGGATTAATAGTTGTTAGTTGGGAGAAATGGGAAAAAATAGCTCTATTTTGTTTTGTTTTGTTTTAATTTAAATGAAGTCTATCTTTTTAATTAAAAAATAGCTCTATATGTGAATAAATTTCTTCCATTGTTTGACGAGGCTTTTGTTACTTGGAACAGATATCATCCAAACTGACAAAACCACACTCACTTTTACTTCTAAATTTAACTTTTATTTTCTTTTACTTGACTAAGAAATTTCTCCCAAGTTTCTTTTTTCTTTTTTAAGACATCTTCTATATTTAATTTTGTCCTTGGAATAACATTAGTTTAAAAAATTCATTTAAATTTGTTTCTAGATTTCTCTAATTTCCTAATCTTTTCTTTCTTGAAATATTTTTCCTGAAGCCCA
Source organism: Panthera uncia (assembly GCF_023721935.1). Classification (NCBI taxonomy): domain Eukaryota; kingdom Metazoa; phylum Chordata; class Mammalia; order Carnivora; family Felidae; genus Panthera; species Panthera uncia. The sequence continues at coordinate 61,372,539 of NW_026057577.1, forward strand.
TTCATTAATGTACTGAATTATGAAAGTTCAAGGTCACCAGTTACAAACTCATCTCTTAACCTTACATTGCAGATTAATTAGTTCCTGTCAATAAGTTGTAAATATAATAAAATCCTGCCAATAAACTGCAAATATAATATGGCTTTGCCTCCAGTCAGACCACAAAAACCATAAAATGTTAGTGGTGGAAGAAACCTTAGGGGTCATTGAATACTACTTAATTATTTTACAGATGGGAAAATTGGAGCCAAAAGAAATTAAGTGATCTGTTTAAGGTCATACAGTTAATGGTAGATCTCCTGTGATTCCTGACTCTTTCCATTAAATCATACCTCCTCATGTGCAATGAAGCCTACCAAAATTAAATAAAAAAACACAGTATTTCAGGAGACTAGTATGATTCCATCAGATCCACTAGATCCGATACTATTGGTATTGCAACATAAAAAGGGCATTGAATTGAGTTGAATTGATTTTCAAGTCTCAGTGGAAATTAATGTAATTTTCTATAGTTAAAATTCTATTTGAACTTTAACAGTCACTGAAGATTAACTTTTAATACATTTTGGATCATAAAATTATATTAATATTAGAAAAATTTATTGAAGATACATGTAGATTGTTTTTATTAAACAACAGAAATTTTGGTTATGAAAGAAGTGACTTTTTGTAGACTTGTCTTTCCCTACTTTAAGACGGTGATATTTAAATATTAATTTTTTTTTCATGTGCTTCCTATAAAACAGATAGACATTTCTCTTTGTTTTTCTTATCCATTAAATAGCTCCTAAAATCTCTGGTCATTGGGATCAGCCTGGGAGCTTTCTAAAATTGCAGCTGAATCCAGAACCAGAAACTCAGAAGGAGATCTCAGACATTTGTGTTGTTTTAAAAGTTCCTCTGGTGATTCTGCTCATTGGCCAAGTTTAGAAAGCACAGCTCTATAGCATTCTATAAATATTATTTAAAAAATCCACCAAGCACACATGGTGGTTCTGAGAATTATGGTTGATGGCTGGAATAGTTATCAAGATAAATAGTCACATCTTCTGTGTTGGTGAAAATAGACATGCAAAACAAAAGTCAAATTTTATGGACTCTAAGATGGTTGAGTGTAAACCGCATCATTATTTATGTACCAGTAAGAAAAAAAAAAGATTAATAATTAAGCTGACATGCTATCCATTGTAAGATGCTTTGTGATTTAAGAGATGATAAAAACAAATACCTTAAAACTGATGAAGTACAGTAAGTTCTACTCTTATAATTGGAGTTATAATGATATTTGTCAGGTTGAAAGTGAATAAAAGAGGGAGATTAACTTCTACCATATAAGGGGAAGAGGAAATCATATAAATGATCCTAGCAATGCTACTAAGACACCTTTGTGAATCTCATATGCATCTACTTCTAAGGCTTTCTGATAATTAGAAATCTGAGTTCCCATAATATTTTGGAGAGCTTTTGATAGCATTGATGAGAGGATGGAGTCCTGTAGGTCTACAGGTCTGACTTTGATGCATAGCACACATATGCATGCATATGCATACACACATACATGCACCTCTTGGGTCACCACAAAGCAAAAGCAAAAGCAAAAACATGCTAAAAAAAATATTTCACGTGGGTGGCATTCAACTGGTGTTGAGTACTGAGGTGGGGAGTCTAATTTTAGTTTCATGTCCTTGCTTGGACCAAAATTGTAGTTGTTTTCCTGTTGAGCTACTTGACTTGATTCCTGTATCTAACTGCAGAAATGCTTTTAGTTTGTCTTATTTTTTTTTAAGGACCAAGATTTAAACTGAAAGTTTTGGTTTCAGTAGGTGAGTAGTTATTGAAATATATGGACTAAACTTACATTCTAGCTAAAGCAATTTCTTTTTCATTCTCCTCCCTTGATATTCATGAATAATGATGCATTTGGATTTATCTCTTTTTTTGTTTCAAAACTACCTATAACTAATTTCATCAAAATAATGTCCTTATTTATAATATTAATTTTACATATTTTAGCATTCTTTTCTGGCTGCTTTGCTAACTTGCTTTCCTTGGGTATTAAATATACTGCCTTCCTTTATGTAGGTGGTTTTCCATAGTGTATGATACTTTGGATTGTGCATTCATTTTTATCATTTGAGAGTCCTTATTAGATTGTCTGAAGAACCTACATGTAGTCTCTTTGGGAGAGCGTGGTAATTGCTGTTGCAGCTTGCATGCCAGACTGTTTTTAGTGAGAAAGGGGCAGGGGCAAGGTATACCCCTGGGCAGTGGCTGTTCTCATGATCTTGAATGACCCCCCCACCTTCAATCGGGGTGCTTATTTTCATTATTCTCAGTTGGAAGCAGACTTGCTGTTCAGGTTTTATAGTCCAAGGTAGGGAGATGAATACAGCTCAATGTGTGTTTTTGCTCCTTACTACTGAACTCCAAATAATGATCCTATTCAATGCTGAGCCCCCAACTATGCTTGGCTTCCTCTCTTCTTTCTGTTCTCCACCATTAGGACTCCCATACCCATATCCAGACCCACAATTTCTCTGTTCAACTTGATCTTATCGCTTTCTAAATTCACATATTCATCGTAGGTTCTGGTCTTCTGAGTTGTATGTCCTATTTTCAAGTACACTTATATATTTATGCTTGTATGTGTGTACTTTTAGAGATTCAGTGAAGGAGGATTGAATGTCAGTTTGCTCTCTTTTCACCTCTTTGCTCCATATTGCAGGGGACTACAGTTTCTAGATTCCCTTGTTTATTTCTGGGTCACTTTGCTAGTAAGAGACACTGGTAAGATATCTGAAATATTAGAGAAGGGGAAAACCCAAGTTATTTCTCTCCCTCCTCTCTGTTTCTTTTGGCATCTCTAATGATGGCTCTGTTTTCTCTGTGGCTTCAGTACCCACTCACCCCTTTCTTTTAGGATCCCAGACCATGACTAGCCCTGCAGCTGGACGGCCCCACCTTCTGAGCTCTGTTACCACAGTCTAGAAATAGCAGCTTCCTGCTGTTATATATGTTTTATTTCTCTCATTGCCTCCTGTTTTCCTTTTCTGCACTTCCATTATGTGGTAACCAATCTCCTATATTAAATTCCACTCATTTAAAATATCTAGAATGGTTTGTTTTCTTGATAGTCCCTGAACAATACAGAGTAAAAGACTGAAGCATGTTCTCAATCCACCATCTTGAAGTGAACATCTAGAAATGTTAATGTATTTTAAGAACACAGTTTAAATGAAGTTTAAAATCATCTAGGAAACCAAGAACCTCCTCTTTGTCCCGAGTCCAGAACGCTTTAGCTAAGTAATGTGGCAGAGCAATTGGGACCATTCTGTCCTTACACAGCTCTCCATTTTCCAGCATATCTGCAGTAGTGCTTTAGTGGTAATGATTATTATTTATCTAATACTGTCTGTTGCAGTTTTTATGTTTGTAACCTAGTCTAAATGAACAAACCATTTTCAACTTGCACTGCACCCATTTTATGTTTAAAAGAATTTAAAATTAAGAAGTATTAATAAATAAAAGAATTTCAATTACCAGAGTTCAGAGTCACTTCAGTGCCTCCATGCTTGACATGAAAGCCATTGCTTCAGCTTGGCTGAAATCAAATCCTTGTATTTTCTTTATCCAAAAGAGAATTCTTTTCTCACATTTTCCTTGTCTAATGGCAAGTAAGGAAGAGACAGTTACCAAGGAGTCACTGTTATACAAGCCGTAATGCTCCAAGGCCATTTTCCTCTTAAGAATCATCTATATACTGTATTAATACTTTATATAAAATGACTCAAGATTATTCATTAACAAGTTCAGCATGATGTTTTTCAACAAGAGCCTTTTAAGTGACTTAACTTATTTTTTATTAATGAATATTTACACCTTTGAACTAAACACAAGCTTAAGTGATGGTTTTGTTCACAGGTTTTGTAATGAAAGCTAATCAATTTTAAAGTGGTATCTTATATACGGACACATCTTGTACGAAGAAGTGTAAACATTCATTATAATTAAATATGATAACTAAAAATTTTCGGTTTGGATCTTTTTACTCTAAATTCACAAACAACTTCAGGGGTGCCTGGGTGGCTCAGTCGGTTAAGCATCCTACTTCGGCTCATTCAGGATCTCACAGTTCATGAGTTCAAACCCCAGGTCAGGTTCACTGCTGTCAGTGCAGAGCTCACTTGGCATCTTCTGTCTCCCTCTCTCTTTTCTGCTCCCCCACTCTCACATGCTCACTCCATCTCTCTCTCAAAAATAAATAAACATTTTAAAAAATAAAATAAATTCACAAACTCTGAGAAACTGCAGTTTGACAGCCACATAGAAAAGGCTGTTTGAAAAATAGCCTATGACAAAGCAGCTTCCAAACACAGAATTTCCCTAGAGTATTAAGACGTGCACCAATGCTTTGTCAAATCACCAAGTCACAAAAACCTGTTAGTTTACTCGTCTGATAGATTCTATAGGGCTAAACCCTCCCTTTGAAAATGGCCAAAAAAGTGCTGAAAGTTAGCAAAAAAGGTTTAATTGCTATCCTGGAACTTACAACATATGCTTCTTCGCTCTGCACAATCTCACCCGCCAGCAATTTTACCTCCTGGTCTCAGTGAAGCAAGAGAAGTCATGTGCTTTATCTCAGATACTTGTTCTGCTGGAAAAAGTCTTACTTTTAAAACAAGCTGAAGGAAGGCACCATAGGCTATCAATGCCTTTGTGACCAAGATCCTCTACCAAGGAAGTGGACAATGTGTATCACTTCTGAAATTATTTATTTGCTCTTTCCCAGCTTTCCGTCTGGAACTACCATTTTCAAACAATCACCACAAATATATGAAGGGCAAAATTGGCAGGCTGTGTAAGTACTTATGCTTCAGAAAACTCTTTTATTCAAGGCAAGACTGGACTCCACAGGGACTCCACCATGGGCATATTTAGCATTGGCGTTTAGTCCCAGCTTACTCCTTCCTGCCTGAGTCTCTGAGCCACATATGCTTTAATCATTCCAGCCCACTGATTCATTGAAAAATAAACACTGAGGTGATAATTAATTAGAAAGGCTGCATATTCCTCTCATACAACGAGTTAAGTGTTTCTTCCTGCCAGAAATTGGCTTTCAGAAAAGGAGGTGTGTAATGTCCTTGTGTTTTGTGTTTACATTGGTTCGTTTTTCATCAGATTCTCCAAGCTTTGATACCTGTGGCTTAATATTCATAACATTTTGCTTGGATTTTCAACTTTATTCAAAACCCATATAACTTCCACAACCAGTTGAGACAAACCAGATGAAAGATTTCAACCACATCCACTCACCAAACCAATTTGTTGCTGTTTTCTTAGGTTTCTGATTCCCCATCTGTGTGGCTTGGTTCGTGTGAGGCCTGATTCAGAAATGGGTGGGAAAATATTGCCTAACTGAAGGAGTGTTAATCATTTCCACTTAATAGAGGAAACATTTTTATGGCAACTTTACTGATGGAAGCTTTCCCCCAAGGCAAGAAACAATAACAAAGTCCCTCCTACCTGCCTGTCTCAAAAGATTTCTAATCTGTCTGGGAAATAACCACCCCCAAGATATGTTTATTGAACACCCTCGGGGGCAGGGTGGGGGAGGATTTGGGCCGGTATTCCTTTGGAAGTAAGCCTCAGGTTAGGAAAGACTAAGCACTGAACTTGAACTCAGAGCTTCTGGGTTCCAGTTCTGGTCTGCCATTTATCAGCTGTGACCTTGGAGAAGAACAGTTATCATTTATTGAATATCTCAAACTTGCCAAGTGTTTTACATTCATTTCTAAAAATGTCAATAGTGCTACAGCAATTATTAAACTTGCATTTTCTAGATTAAAGTGAAATAGGGCATAGAGAGGTTCAGTGACCTACTCAAGTACTAACTAACTCAAGTACTCATGTACTAATAGTAAGCTAGCAACTTGCTGAGCCAGGAACTAGCCCCCCAGGTTTTATTTTTCAGACTCTAAAGCCTCCTGCCATTTCACTATATTGTGACATACAATTTTCCTTTTCTGGGTTTTAGTTTTGATTTATTTTAATCTGAAAAACAAGATGATTGGGCAAAGCCTTAAAAAACTCCTTTGAACTTGGATACCCTATGATCCTATAATTGAGTCTAAGCCTTAAACTTGTAGAGATTATAGTTTGGTTCAGTTCAGCCCAAACAATACACATATTTATAAAATAAAGTTGAGCAGCATTGGGTAGGAGGTGGTATGAGATTAAGGGTCTGGTATTAATCTGGGAAAGCTTCCGGCCTAAAGGGTTTTCATCTGGTAGAGGCAGGAAGAGACAAGATGAGGGCTGGCAGATGGGAGAAGGCCAGCTCCAGCCTCAGAGGGTCTCTGGGAAAACACTGCTGGGGAGGATTCAAAGTGAGAGAGCATTAGCAGGTCTGGCTGGCTGAATGACAGACTCTCTGGATCAAGGCATCCATGCTGAGGAAAATGAAAATGGACCCTTCACTCAGTATTCTTTCCTCCATGGGAATTCAATAAGCGTTATTGACTGGCTGAGGTGAACTGAACTGCAGAATTGCTTTGAAGCCCACAGTAACAAGCTATAATTGAGAAACTGTCAAGAAATTCAAATTCATGGAAAACCAAGGAAGAATAATGTTTCCACGTTTCAGAGCTTGCCAAAATATAAAGTTTCCTTTCTGCTGTTAATTTCCTCCCTCTTCTAATTCATTTTGTAAAACTTTTCCATCAAGGAGAAGTCATTTTTGTAAATATGCGTAGTTAATATTTAGTATCTTACTTTTCAGAATCTTCAAAATGTTAGCAAATGTTAACAATTGTAACGAGAAAGTATCTTGGAGGGAAAAGGGCACTAGTTGTAAATAATGCTCTATTTCCCCCCGATAAACAGGAGCACTATTAAGAAAGGAATTCTAATATCCACAGGATCACTAACTACAAAATAACCATAAATAAATGCAGGCTGGGAACAATAGCTGAACTCTTTATAGTAGCATTTCTAGTTCTTCCCCTCTAACACCGTATCAATGACCTTTTCCCCAGAGTGGCTTGAAAGATGCAATCTTTAAACCTGTAAAAACAGTCACATAGGCTATGTGCCTAGTAACTTTTGCTAATCACTTTACATGTATTATCTTTCATTATATTTAAAGTTTATTTATTTTGAGAGAGAGAGAGAAAGAGAGAGTGCATGAATGTGAGTGGGTGGTGGGCAGAGAGAGAGGGAGAGACAGAATCCCAAGCAGGCTCCCTGCTGTCAGCACAGAGCCTCATAGGGGGCTCAAATCCACAAACTATGAGATCATGACCTGAGCAAAGCCAAGAATCAGTTTCTTAACCTACTGAGCCACCCAGGTGCTCCTACATATATTCTCTTTAAACCTCAAAGATTCTTTAAGATAGAGGAAATTTCAAGATGAAGTGGTTCAGTAACATGCCCAACGTGGCAAAGCTGGGATCTTTTTGACCTCAATGCCTTGCTATTTCCACTCTGCACCTCACAAAAGATGTGGATGGCCGAACAGGTGCCTGTATTTGCTCTCTAACAAAAAGTCATTTCACAATATCTTTAGCCTGGTCCTTTACAGAATTACGTGAAATGTGCCATAAAGCACCACTCCTCTTAAATATTTCCCTCCACTGTGTCCTGGAAGGGAATTTTCCATTTTGAAGTTAATGGCTAAAACTTTTTTTTAAATGTTTTATTTATTTTTTAGAGAGAGAGAGAGAGACACAGAGTGTGAGCGGGGGAGGGGCAGAGAGAGAAGGAGACACAGAATCCAAAGCAGGCTCCAGGCTCTGAGCTGTCAGCACAGAGCCCAATGTGGGGCTCGAACCCACGAACCATGAGATCATGACCTGAGCCAAAGTTGGACATTTACCCTACTGAGGCACCCAGGCTCCCCTAATGGATAAAACTAAGAAGGAGAATAGGTGTGAAGAAATGTTTACCAGAAAGTTAAACTTACTTTTTAAATGGACTTGTGTTAAAAAATAAAGGCAAACCTTGGGATGAGTGAGATCCTCCTACATTCTCACGCAGATTAATAATTGCCTCATGAAAGGGGTGTGTAGGTACCGAGTCGCTCCTGGCGAATTCTATTTCTTCCAAAGATAAACAATGACATGGGGAACCACTAAAATCAAACCCATCTGCATTTAAACATATATGCCTCTGTGAACATAAATGGGTATATCTGTCTAGTAAATATAGCATATAGTGTATTATTATACTCACATATAGTATATTACATTGTTTTCATATGGTGATTTTTTTAAGAGATAAAATTCATTTGCAATTTGACTTCTTAAGGAAAACCCAGTGATTTACAGTCCTCTAAGTCATCCAGACTAAGTAGGTATAAATACTAGTTTGCCCTTCTCAAAGGATCTATATAGTATTTATCACAAGAAGTTCCCAGAGTGTATTTGTCAGTTAACTCATCTTAAGTAAAGGAACAAGAAGTCTCAAATCACAACAGTGTTCAGAATAGTGTTCATTTTATCAAAGAAATATTGTAGATGCTATGGAGAAGGTAAACAGCAACCAAAGCTAAGAAAACAGAAAGTCAGCTGCATCACCATGAGGAAATGGAGAGAACATGAAGAACAATCTTCTTGATCCCCTGATTGCAATTCATTAGGGATTTTCACCTTCTGCATCTATGAGTCTCTGTGAAAGTTGTGTCTTTGTTCTTAAAACAGAAGTGAGGTGCAAACACTAGAAAAGAGACAGAGGTAAACAGATGTGGTTGGCCCATGAACTCAGGGCTAACTAGAAGTTTTCAAAGTCAAAACAAATGTGTAAACTAAGGAACATTTTTGGTAAATGTCACCAACCTGACTGCCCCACAGGCCTTAACTACAAAGGCCTTCACTACAAAATTGCCATGGAAGTGTTTTGAGTATTTGAAGATTGAGTAGACGTAGTCAGCAGGTAGTATTTGAATCAATAACACCCCCAAAATTATCACCCCAAAAGCACTCAAAAGGCTTCTTATTGTTTACATCAGAATTTTTTTTTTTTTATTCATGCACTGACTCTGGCAACCAAAATAGTCTTTTGTTCAAAGTAGAAAATAGACATTGTTTTATTGATTTCATGTATTTATGATTCATATATTATCTTCTTTTTATGGTACCACTAATAAACTCTGTATATTCCTTTTTTATAAATTCTTAAAAAAAGATAACATTTAATAAAGACAAATTTTTATTTATTTATTTATTTATTTATTTATTTATTTATTTATTTAGAGAGCAGAGGAGGGTAGAGAGAGGTAGAGAGAGAATCCCAAGCAGGCTGCACACTGTCAGTGCAGAGCCCAATGCAGGATTCAGTCTCATGACTCCAAACGTGAGATCATGATCTGAGCTGAAACCAAGAGTCAGATGCCTAACCGATTGAGCTACCCAGGTGCCCCAAAGACAAATTTTAAATTTCTTGAGAAGTACATGGACTCTTTTTCAGTCCTTTCCAGTATAATATCTTCTGTTTCTTGCTTTTTTAAAAAACATGGCACAAAATTGAGACTCAAGTTTTTTTTTTTTTCAAATTCCAAATTTAGTTAGAAAACCTTACCCAGTATATACAGTAATTGGATGTCAGTTTAGAGCCATTTTCCTGCAGACGACTGGCAGTATTGGTGTGAGACTGAAATTTTCTGGCACATCAAACACCTAGCACTTTCAGCCTTTCCTTTCAGGGGAAGAACAATGCCCGTGGAAATGTTTCACTATAATTTTATTATGGAAGTTAGTGATAAATGTTATTACTTTGTAAAAACTCAGGGAGGTAATTTATGTGCCTTGACCTATTGACTCACTCTTCTGAAAACTTTTAACATATATTGAGCTCATGTTTTAAAACATATGCTAACAAACGGGCTTGCCTAGTCACTGCAGTGGATAATTTCTAGAATACAGAGCACATTCACAGAAGTAACTGCTGTGTCTGATATCTGAATTAATAATTAATCTTATCCATAGCATTTTCTTTGATTACAAAGTAAAACCCAAACTTTCATTTTATCGTACCGTATTTGGCACCACACAATCAAGCCCATAATCTCTTCCTGTTATAAGCTTCAAAAATAAAACTCATTATATCTTCATATCAACGCATATAATATGTGTTAATTCCATCATTGTGACTTAAGTCCTGATTTCTTTCTTTTTTAAATTTTACTTCCAGTATACTTAACAGACAGTGTTATATTAATTTAACATGTACAATATAGTGATTCAACAATTCTGTACATTACTCAGTGTTCATCATAATGAGAATGTACTCTTAATCTCCATCACCCATTTCACTCATCTCCACACCCACCTCTTCTCTGGTAACCATTTATTTCTTCTCTATAATTAGAATCTATTTTTTGGTTTGTCTTTTTTTTTTAAACCCCTGTTTATTTGTTTTGTCTCTTAAATTCCACATATGATGAAATCATATGTTATTTGTCTTTTTCTGATTGGCTTATTTTGCTTAGCACTATACTCTCTAGATTTATCCATGTTGTTGCAAATGACAAGATTTCATTCTTTTTTATTAGGTGTTATGAGATGGTACCTTTATTCGTCTATCAATGGGCACTTGGGCTGTTTCCATAAATTGGCTATTATAAATAATGCTGCAATAAACATAGGGGTACATGTATGACTTCAAATTAATATTTTCATATTACTTGGGTATGTACCCAGTAGTGTGATTACTGGATCATAGAGTAGCTGTATTTTTAGTTTTTTGAGGAAACTCTATACGGTTTTCCACAGTGGTGGCACCAACGTGCATTCCCACCAACAGCGCACAAGAGTTTATTTTTTTTCCACATCCTCGCCAACACCTGTTTTGTCTTGAATAAGTCCTGATTTCTAAACTGTGTTAGTATAAAACTAAAGCAAAAACAAATTGTGTTAACCAGAATTCCTTTCAGGGAGGACATTGAAATTCTTCAGAAAATAATTCGCAGACACTTGAGAGTAAAGGTAAAAATAAGACTGTTCTTCAAACTGTTTTGCCAGACAAAGTGAAAAAATTTCCTGGTCATATCAAAGAGGTATAGACAGGAGTGGAATTAAAGGGTCATGAAAGGAGAGGAGAAAAAAAGAGATGATGCAAACCTGCCATTCCACAGTAAGACCCAATTCCCCTAAGATCTTCAATTTATTCACTTGTTTACTTAGATACTAAAACAGGTGGTAAGGACTGTAGGATTTAGTAGAGATGAAGTAGACAGAAAGGAAAGTGGGCTGTAAATTTTAGGAGATTTGAGTCAAGTTTTACTAATAATTCAAGAGGAGAAAAGGCCCCAAATGGAAATGGGTTACATAAGGTTTTTCCAGACCTTTCTGAACATAGCATAGTGACATTCTTGAACATACTAGTCCCATATATGAAAAACTGTCTCTTGGGGGACAATATTTATTGCTGTTTGTCCTAGATGAAAAGTTTATATTAACATTTTTTACTGAATATTTTTATATCATATAGACTTACCTCTTATGCCCATAATTCTAAATATTCTTCTCATAGCTCAGTTGACTATGGACAAATAGAGGCATTCCAAGTGACCTTTTATGTACAGGTTTCAAAATAATATACCTCTCAATAAAAGTTGTCATGAATTACATATTTTCAAGATATAAAGATGAATTATAAATTATCTTGATGCTATTATCACATGACAATCCTATTTTAGCTGATAAAATAGAAGTATTTGTCACCCTTTGTGTGTGTGGGGGGGGTGGTATGTCACCCTTTTTGATTCACATGGGAAAATTAGTCTTGAATTAGGCCCTTTATTCAAAGTGACCAGGAATACTTCTTTGGCAAAGACGATGATTTAAAGAAATTGAGAAAAATGTCATCGAGTAGTTGGCATGAGATACAGACCTTGATGACAGGACTATAATAGGCCAAAATGATCATTTCAGAAAGAGGGAAGACATGAAGACAAAAATTCAGAATATGTTTGGTGAGGAAGCTATGGCCTCATTCTTCTGGAGGGCCAGGTAAAGAAGTCAGCTTTAGGATCCAACTCTTGGCATAAGTGTTGATGTCCTCATGATGGAACAGTGGTCAGGCTCCTGCAAGGAACTTTTTATGTGGTGGGTGTTGACAAGTGGAAAGTAGAAAAGGAGAAGGTGGAGGATGCCAAATGTTGACTACAGCTGGCAAATGGGTGTGACTGAGCCCAAAATTACTAACGGATGACTGTTTCCAGTCTTCCCCATCCACTTACTGGCTCTGACAATTATGTACCATTTCTTTCTTTTCTCCACCTGTATTGGAGGGTCCTGCCTTGTCAGCTTCATTCTTTTGGTTCTCACAATCAAGAATGAAAAATGAAAAGATGTTCAGCGTCACTCATCGTCAGGAAAATACAAATCAAAACAGGTGGGATACCACCTGTCACCTGTTAGAATGGCTAAAATTAACAACACAGAAAACAACAGATGATGGCAAAGATGTGGAGTAAGGGGAATGCTCTTATACTGCTGGTAGGAATACAAACTGGTGCAGCCACTCTGGAGAATAGTATGGAGGTTCCTCAAGAAACTAAAAATAGAACTGCCCTATGATGCAGCATTTTCACTACTAAGTATTTACCCAAAGGTTCCAAAAATACAGATTCAAAGGGGCACATGCACCCTGATGTTTATAGCAACATTATCAACAATAGCCAAACTATGGAGAGAGCCCAAATGTCCATCAACGGATGAATGGATAAAGAAGTTGTGTTATCTGTATATCTATATATCTAACGTATCTATATGTCTATATCTACACACACACACACACACACACACACACACATATACACACACAATGGAATATTACTTAGCCATAAAAAAGAGTGAAATCTTGCTGTTTGAAACAATGTGGATGGAGCTACAGTGTATTATGCTAAGTGAAATAAGTCAGAAAACCAAATGCCATATGATTTCACTCATATATGGAATTTAAGAAACGGAACAGATGAACATGGGAAAAAAGAGAGGCAAACCATAAAATAGACTCTTAACCATAGAGAACAAACAGGGTTGATGGAGGTAGGTGGGTGGGAGATGGGTATTAAGGAGGGCCCTTGTTGTGATGAGCATTATATGTAAGTGATGAATCACTAAGTTCTCCTGAAACTAATATTACACTATATGTAACTAATGAAAATTTAAATAAAAATTGAAGCAAAAAAAAAGAAAAAAGAATGAAAAATAGACCAAACTGAAACAAAAACAAAAACAGCCAAAGGCAGAAGGCCCATGCCATTGTTTAAAATTTTTTTAATGTTTTTATTTATTTTTGAGACAGAGAGAGACAGAGCATGAGCAGGGGAGGGGCAGAGAGAGGGGCAGACACAGAATCTGAAGCAGGCTCCAGGCTCTGATCTGTCAGTACAGAGCCCGAGCGGGGCTCGAACTCATGGAATGTGGGATCATGACCTGAGCTGAAGTCAGATGCTTAACCGACTGAACCACCCAGGCGCCTAGAAGGCCCATGCCATTTTTATTGAAATGTAATTAAATGCAACAATCTTTAGGAAAAAAAATATATATATACAAGCTGAAAACTTCCTGCCTGCCTGCCTTATATTAAAACCAACACAAAGTTAGATCATCAGAACCGGAAGTTAAAGGGATATTCTCTACAGGGGGGTAGATGAGCACCATTGTAATTTGGACATAAATGTAATTTATATTCATTGATTAGTGGGGTCACAGCTTTTAGGTTAGGCATAAATGATGGTCTAGAGAGATTTTGCTTAATTAGACAAGGACTAGGGACGCTTTGGGACTCCTGAACAAGGTGGTGAGGCGATTAGTATTCTTCTCTAGAAGAATCATTTGATAGCTTTATTCATATAAATGAAAGAGGACAAAAATAGAAGACAAGTGAAATTATATAGGAGGCATTGCAACATGCCAGGTGGAAAGTAGTGAGGAGGAATACTAAAAGGAGAGAGTAAGGATAGAAAAGAGAAGATGCCAAGATATTTGGAAAGCAGAATCAACAGAACCATTGGGAGAAGCAAAGAAAAAGAGTTGGCAATTTGATGTTTGAGGTCTCAGAAATGGAAGTAATGGAAGTGCCATTAGCAGAGGAAAGGATGCCAGAGGAAGAGCTGACTTCAGGGTAGAAACAATAAGTTCAATTTTACATGAGTTGGTTTTGATGTGCAGGTGGAACATCTGGGTTGTCATGTGGACAACTGGAAAGGTCTTTCTAAGAGGGACGGTCTCTGTCAGTCTTGTTCATCTTTCACATGATATCTCTGAAGCCTAGTATATAAGTAATCAACAAAGAAGGCAGATGAACAAAAAATGAATGTTAAGTCCCCTCAAGTCTCTGAATTCTAATGACATGTTATTGCAATTATTTCATGCTTCTTTATCTTTATTTATAAATTCTGAGTTTTACATGTACATCTTAGAACTCCATGGCCATGTGCTTGGTATACATTGAGCCCTCAATACATGTTTGTTGAATTGTTAAGAGATACTCTTTTAGTTGATATACCACACTATTCACAATCCTCAAATAAGGTATAGCTCATGAAATGTCATTTACATTCAAATAAGATATAGCTTTTTTTAATTCAAATAAGATATGCTCATGAAATGTCATTTTAACACAAATAAATAAAAACATACCCATAAAATTTATTTTAAAGAAAGCGACAGTAGTATATCATAGGTTTTTCCCATTACTTTGGGAATAACTAGAGGTATTTCAACATTTAGTAATTCTTTTTGGGCTAATAACCTACTTGCAGTTGTCAAAAATTATATTTTCTTTCAATTACAAAAAAGCTGGAAAACACCTTTGGGAAACAATTGGAAATGATTGTTTAAAAGGTAAACTTTTTTTTTTTTTTAAATTTTGTGAATGGTTGGGGCTTCCCCATGCTCACCAGCAACACATGACTCACTTTTGTCCCCAGCACATGCTTTCAGAACAAATACAGACCACAAAACTGAATATCTCACAAGGCTCCTGTGATACAAACTCTTCCCAAGTTCCTCTCTCTACCCCTGCAATATGGAGGAGCTCCATAAGGAACACAGTGTTTCTTGGGGTGTCTGGGTGGCTCAGTCATTTTAGCTTCCGACTTCAGCTAAGGTCATAATCTTGCGGTACATGAGTTTGATCCTCAAATCAGGCTCTGTGCTGACAGCTCAGAACCTGAAACCTGCTTCAGATTCTGTGTCTCCCTCTCCTCTGCCCCTCCCCCATTTAGGCTCTGTCTCTTTCTCCTTCAAAAATAAATAAGCATTAAAAATTAAAAAAAAAAAACACACAGTGTTTCCATTTGGGGCAAGCTTCTCATCCCACACTCTATATCTGACAATACATGAGCATTGTATACAGACAATCCCCAAGTTACGATGGTTCAACTTAACAATTCTTTTCCTTTACGATGGTGTGAAAGTGATATGCAATCAGTAGAAATCAGGCTTAGAGTTTTGAATTTTGATCTTTTGCTGGGCTAACGAGATGTGGTACAATACTCCCTCGTGATGCTGGGCAGAGGCAGTGAGTTGTAGCTCCCAGTTAGCCATGTGACCACAAGGGTAACAATCAGTACACTTGTAATCATTCTGTACCCATACAACTATCTGTTGTTCACTTTCTACAGTATTCAATAAATTACATGAGATACCCAACATTTTATTATAAAATAAACTTTGTGTTAGATTATTTTGCTCAACTGTAGGGTAATGTAAGTGTTCTAAGCAGCTTTAAGGGTAAGTTGAGCTAAGCTATGATATTTGGTAGTATCAGTATATTAAATGCATTTGCGACTTACGATATTTTCAATTTATGATGGATTTACCAGGATGTAACCCCATCATAGGTCAAGGAAGATCTGTATAATATATTTATATGGAAAGGGTCTCTTCGGTCATCATGGATCATTTACTGGAGATGTTCTTCCCTCATAAGCATGGTTTAATAGTAAAATATAAAATTAAAAGTTTTAGTTTGCAGTGATTTTTCACCCTTTGGGCTGAGATAGCTTTAAAAAAAAGGCAAACCTTGAAAACATCTGGAGTTGAGTTCAGAAATTAGAACCAGATATGCTCCCTTATCCGTTTTTTTCAGTTCATATGATTAGCCTGCCAGAATGGTGAAAGGGAAAAGTTTACTAATTTATTTTTGTTTTGTTTTTGAAGAAATAATAGAAATATTTTAATGCTCAAAGTAGTTATGAGTCTTTTTTCAAAAAAACACCTGAAATAGTTATCCATGAATATATATATGTGTATATATATATGTATATATATATATATACACATATATATATTATAATTAATGTAAATTTTAGATATAGCTAGCACAATTACAACTCACATTCAGAGGATTTGCTTAAGGGTCTCCTCTAAGTAGCAATAGCCAAACAGTATAAACTGCTTATAGATTGATTCTAAAACCAGTTTTCCAAATAATTTGTTATATGGGTTCCTAAACAAAAACTGAGAGAGCAAATAACCATTTGATTTGGTCATGTTATGTGTTAGTAAACATCCCATTCAGGATGCCATCATAAAAGAGCAACTCGAGTTTTTGTTTTCTTAAAACTTCACTAGTCAAGATATACACAGAAACTTGTGGGAAGGTAATTAATAGAATTCTTAGTTGGTATTTATCATTTACGAAGCACTATGGAGCCCATTTTATTTCGCACTTATAATAACCTTAAAGTGAACCAAACACATATTTTTCCATGCAACAGATGATAAAATTGAAATCTGCAAACGTAGTATGTTACATAGTTACTTTCATGAAGCCAATAAGTATTAGAACCTAGAACTTCTGTATCTTAGATCAGAGCTTTTTCTATTATTTCATGTTATTTTTTTGCATGATGAAAAACCAAAAACTGAATCAGTAATTGGCTGATATATATATATCAATATAATATATATATATATATATATTGAGGCACCTGGGTGGCTAAGTCAGTTAAGTGTCTGACCCTTGGTTTTGACTCAGGTAATGATCTCACAGTTAGTGATACTGAGCCCTGCTTTGGGCTTTGCGCTGCCTGTGAGTACCCTACTTGGGATCCTCTCTCTCCTCTCTCTCTCTCTCTCTCTCTCTCTCTCTCTCTCAAATAAATAAATAAATAAATAAACTTGAAAAAATAAATAAAAGGGCCTAAAGCCAATTTGTGGTTCTTAAAAAATATATATTAGGGCCCCTGGGTGGCTCAGTCATCAAAGCGTCTGACTTCAGCTCACGGTTCACGAGTTCAAGCCCCACGTCAGGCTCTATACTGACAGCTCAGAGCCTGGAGCCTGCTTCAGATTCTGTGTCTCCCTCTGTCTCTTTGCCCCTCCCCCACTAGCACTGTGTCTTTCTTTCTCATTCTCAAAAATAAATAAACATTTAAAAAATTATATATATATTGCACTTGGAATATCTTTGTGATAAGGAACCCATTAAATCTGGAACTCATTACTTTGATGAGAAATCTTTATTAATGGATTTTTCTAATTGGCTTGGTAAGTATGGTTTCATTGTCTACATTTTTAATTGTTTTACATGTAAATTTCTCCATAATCTTTCCTTTTCAAGGAATTCTGTGGTCATAAAAATAAGTCCTTTACTCATTTAAATGCTGAAAGAGAATTAAATTGTCTAATACATATGCTACATTAATAAGATTTATTTTCATTTTTTTGATGGCGGATGGAAAGTCATCTTTTAAAATCTGCTCTACATCTTACAAATGAGAAAATTGAAATAGAGTGTTTCCTTTTTTAAAATAGGGTTTTCTAAGTTTCACGGTGGAATAGCCCTTTGACTATTCTGTTGAAGTCAGTTCCAAAGTCTCATTCTAGTACTAGATTATCATGTGTTCCAAAGTGAACATGAGCTCTGGAACCTTTTTCCTTTTTCTTACTCCCTCCCCAGTTAATGGATAATCAATCCTGTCTCTTTATATAGGATTAACAACAACAGTAGCAGCAGCAGTAATAACAATAGATGTCTCCAGTATAATAATTTAGTATTACCAAGTGTGAAAAAGCAGTAGATGGGATGAGAAAGTCACAAAATAACGATAATGCATACTTTTTTACACTTTACAGTATATGTAATTTGGCTTACTCCCCAAAACCTATGACATAAGCAGTGAAATTTGTATTCTTTCCATGTTAAAGAAATAGAATAAGGGCTCAGACAAGGTTCCATGGACAGTAAATGGCAGAGTTGTATTAAGAACCCATGCATCTGTACTCTACTGTGAATTTGCAAAGGGGCACTCTATCAAATTCTCTAATTCAGAAGCTAAATTCAGTTTGAATAGACAGGTGAGACAAGTGTGGACCAGTTTGAAATTCAAGAGCTCTGAATTCCTGTCTCTACCACATCTAGCCTGATTTAGTACTCTCCAATTAGCATGACCTCATAGTTAAGCATGGGCTCTAGAGGCATCCAGACCTGGCTTACAGCTCCATTCCTCCACTTACTAGTTTGATGAGCTTCAGCAAGTTAGTTTCTCTAAGCCTCAGTTTGCTCATTTGTAGAACAACGGTTGTTATGAAACTTACATAAGGTAACAAATGTAAAATTCTTGGCCACAATATATGTGTTGCATAAATCATTGCTACTAGTATTTTACCTTATCCTGATTTCTCCTTTCCCAGTAATGCTCAGCAAGTGATAATATGTATATCGAAGTTTCTTGGAGGAAAGAAAATGAAAACCAATATATAGGTTTCATTACACACAAAATGTTGAACATATATGGAAACGTTTCCTCTGGGCACTTGCATTCTACCCCTTCGACACCTTGGAATTATTGTAGGGTTGTTGAATCCAGACATATATGAAGCATTTCTTTGAACTGGATAAACAATATGTCTTATATAGCTATATGACTCCATCTTTTTAATCTCTAGGGTTTTGATCTCATAATAAAATTTAAAATTTACTAAAATTATTTATTGAATTCTATTATAAATTTTCTTGATCAACACATGGTTATGAGTATCCTTATAGATGAAGTAGGAAAGCATTGCTTTGTGAAAATATTTGACATTATTCAAAAGGGATAGGAATCAATGTTACTTTCAAACCTCAATCAACCTGAATTTGTACATATCTCTAAAATCAGGTGGCCCAATTTGATATGGATTCTTAGAGGCTAGAGGATTCCTTTTCATTTTTGGGTTGGATCCATTTCCTACAACTAAATATATACCAAAAACTGAATCAAGATAATGTTTATTTAAATAATTGTCATTAACAATTTTAAAGTGTATTTGTGAGAGAAGGAGAGAGAGAGACAGAATGTGTACACATGAGCAGGGAAGGGGCAGAGAGATGGGAGAGAGAAAATCCCAAGCAGGCTGTGCACTCTCAGTGCAGAGCCCAGCACAAGACTTGATCTCATGCACTGTGAGATAATGACCTGAGCCAAAATGAAGAGTCCAACACTAAACCTACTGAGCCACCCAGGCAACCCCCATCATTAACAATTAATGTTCTGTTTTTTCCTTGTCTCCTTTTAATTTTGTTATCATCCAAAATTGTAGGATTGAAATGCAGTAGTAGCAAATGAATGTAAGAAACTCATTTGTAATTCCAAGGGATTCATTCAAAGACACCCTAAAGTCTTTATATTAGGTGGTGATGACTTCAGCAACATTCTTATATGCATAAATTCAGAATATTTCTGTATCATTTTAGCATGCTCTCAGTAACAATGAATAGAAAACTCAAAATGGATGAAACCTTAAGGAAATTATTGACTTGCATAGCTGGAAGTTCAGAGGTAAAGTAAATTTCATAGGAGGCAATATCCAATGGTTCTGGTCGAATTCCCCTACAGTTCTCTCAGCTCTGTCCAGCTCAGGGTATGATCCTTGAGATGGATCAGGATGGCTTCAGAAGATACAAACCCTGCAAAAACAAATGACCATATACATGAGAATAAAAAGTAGCTTTCAGAACTTTCTCATAAAAGAGAGAAAACTTCCCGAATTCCCTAGCAAGCTCCCCATTATGTGTCTTTGGTTAAAACTGGGTTGCATGCCCACTTGTGTAGCAATGCTTGAGACAGTAGAGTTGTGGAATTGTGGCCACCCAAGTTCAGTTTTACCTGTGGTACTTGGCTGCATAGTAAAAGGGTGATGAATAAAACAAAATTGGGATTCTCTTGGGGAGGAAAAGGGGAGAACACATACTTCTGTGTAGGGAACCATCAGTGTTCTTTGCCTCTTCCAATGCCTACCCATTCATTTTTCTAAGATGTATTAACTGAATTTTAAGATCCTAAAGCACAAATAAATACTCCTGATATGCCCTTAGAAGAAAAGTATGAATGTTTTAAGTATTAAATAAATTGGCTTCAGCTACGAAATTCTTACACTGTTGGCAAGCATCCATGTCACATGGCATGGACAAGATTAAACTTTAATGGCTGGGATAAGTCCAAGTGTAGGAAAACAGGCCTGTGCAAATATGTTTCATGCACATATAATGGTGCATATTGCCTCTTAAAAATAGGAACCAGAAGATTTCGTGCAAACTAATATTAAACAAGAAAAATGAGGTTTCCCATGGAAAGCATTCAGCTTTAGGATAGGCATGCAGGAGTGGCATGGTATTAAGATTTCTATAATGCCAGTTTTACTATGATCTATGGATTGATTTCAGCCAGTGATCGGTCCAGAACCCAGTAACAAAAAGAACTTTACTGGAAATGAGATTTTACTTACAAGTAGATTTATATACAACTGGTAATATTCACCACAATTTTTAAAAAATGAAAAATTAGAATTTTCAGAGCTGTCATGGCTCCAAGAGCAAAATAGAGCCTTTCTGGAAATGCTATTTTGGACCTTGATGACTGCATCAAAATAGGAAATATTCTTTTTATTTAGGATTTCTTTTTGTTCACTGCCCTATAGTTGTTCTTGGTGTGCTTTCAAATCTTTATCCCAAAGAAGGAATTGGATTTTTCTCTAAAACTAATGTTAGTTTGAAAAATGACTATTTATATTAATTGAATATTTAAATAGTTATAGAACAGGTACTATATACTCAGAAAGAATTATAATGGATAATTCCTGTCCTAAAGAATTTAAAATCTAGTTGAGGGCATCAATCCAAAAAATATATAGAAACAATTAGTAAATAATAAAAAAAATAGCATTTGATTAACCACTAAATTTTGTCTCAGGGCATGTTGATGTAGAAAAGACCAGAGGAGGAAAATCATGCATTTCAGAGAAATTACAGAATCTTTACCATTACATGAACAGCTGTTGAACACTCCCCATATACCCAATATATTTAATAATATATCATTTAATCTCACAAAAACATTATAAATTACAATCATTAGCATCGATATTATACAAAGAAATCGAGGCTTTGAGAGATTAATTTGCCCAAAGTGGAAAGTTAGTGAAAAGCAGAATTAGGCATTGAGCTCATATAGTTAAATCCTACAGTGTTGCTGCTGTATTGTGCCTTCCTGGAATAAAACAAACTTGAGGAGCACTTTGCAGATTTAGCAGTCCTTAATCAAGGAGGACAGAGAAGGGTATTTTAGGCAGGGACACCAGCATGAGTGAAAGCATAGTTGCCAGAGTGTCCATAGTATATCCTGGACCCTTAAAGAAACTGCCCAGATTGAGTCCAAAGTTTGGACAAGGTCAAAGTTGAGGAAAAGATTGCACCAATCCAGTGGAGTTGAACTATAGAGATTAATAAAGCCACTGAGGAGTTTTGCAAAACAATTGCTCACTAGAAGGTAACTTCAAAATCATCTCCTCTCTTTCTCATCCTCAGCTGTAATCTTCAAACTCCAGAGGACTTGAAGTGAATCACTGGAGACCACCCAACATCTTTTCAGACACTTAGATTAAACACGAAAGTGAAGAAGTGTTCTTAATAGCTCAAAGGTTAATACTTTTCAAATCCTGGGTCAGACTACCCCAGGGAGAAAGGGAGAGACATTCTGGTGACCTGGAAATCCTGCAGCCCCAGGTGACCTCCCAGGGCTGCTCTTGCACATTCCACACATTTTGCAGTCTAGCATTGCCATGACAGCTTGAAAGAGAAGGCAGACACACACCGTGTCAGAGCTAAAATTCTCCTCCTACTGGGAATGAAAGTAGCTCCAAAATTGAAATAGTTCCTTCATGCGTGTTTATAAATATGTGGGTAATCTCTGGGAGAAAACATAAAAGCTGGTCATTGTGATTGACTCTGAGAAAGATACCTCGGTGTTGAGAGGACTTTCAAAGAGAGGAGACTTACTTTCCATGACCAATCCTTTGTCCTTTTTCAATTTAGAAGGCTGTACATGTTTTGTTTAGGTACTCACAAATATGTGTATTGCAAATGACTTCACTTTCTAGTGGCCTTTTTGCCTGTTTCATGATGCATTCAGAGCATAATTGCCAGTTAATTTTCCCCAAAGCATGGTTCCCCCATCACATCCCACCTCTAGTCCAAAACCTTTAGAAGTTGCCCATCATTAATAATAGCTAATTTACAAGGCTTGTAAGAAATGACTTACTGATATAGTTTATCTTTCACACCACATTTTGAAATAGGTTACACCTCATATGACAAGTAGTAAAATGGCATGTAGTGAATTTAAAAGGTTTGTTCAGGGCCACACCGCCAGCTGGCATTACTGCTGGGACTTCAGCATGGAATACCCGCCCCTTTCTGTGATATTCTGCTGCCTCTCACACATTGCTTATTGAATTAAATCAGACTCTTCAGCCTGCCTTTGATCTATTACCTTCCTTAGAAGTTTTCTCATACAAATCCCCAACACTTATCCTTTGTTCCTAAACTACCTGAACGCTAGTTTTTGAAATAGCTCTCCCCTTCCTATCACTGTACCTCTCCCGTGTCCTCTCTTCCTCGTGAGTTTGTCTCCCCACTTCATTCATCACTTACGAAAATCTTCCATGGCAAACCACGAATGGTCCTCTTTAATGCAACTCCCTCTGATTCTTCCATTGTTCCAACGTTTCCCTTCCCAGTACTATATTTGTACCACTCATAAAAGTGTGTGTTAATCTTAAATTATAGTTGAATTGTTTTCTCTTAACCTAGTGCAAAGGGTGTCAACTCTGGAAACAAAGATCGTAGCTATCCATGTTCATATTTTCCAAATACCTAGCAAACTATGTGTCTTTATCAAGGGCTCAAAAATATTTATTTAATTCTATTTGAGAATTGATTTTCTGGGACACCAAAGGTGTACTATAAGATGAAGTGAATTTTGGAGAGATCCCAGAAACTCATTTTACAACTGAGATCACAAACTCGTATTTTGTGTCACTCTCTAAAATACATGTGTATTTTAAAAAAATTTTATTTATTTTTGAGACAGCATGAGCAGGGGAGGGGACAGAGAGAGAGGGGAGACACAGAATCCAAAGCAGGCTCCAGGCTCTGAGCTGTCAGCACAGAGCCCGACGTGGGGCTCAAACCCACGGATTGTGAGATCATGACCTGAGTGGAAGTCGGACGCTCAACCAACTGAGCCACCCAGGCGTCTCTAAAATACATGTGTATTTTGCTAGCACAATGTTTGTTTCTTTTCATGATTTAGTTTTTAATTTGAATTATTTTCCAGCATTTAAAATCAGGAGATTTGGAGGACCTGAGTGGTTCAGTCAGCTAAGGTCAGACTTCAGCTCAGGTCATAATCTCTTGGTCCATGGGTTCAAGCCCCGCGATGGGCTCTGTGTTGACAGGTCAGAGCCTGGAGCCTGCTTCAGATCCTGTGTCTCCTCTCTCTCTGCCCTTCCCCCGTTCACACTCTGTCACTCTCTCTCTCAAAAATAAATAAACATAAAAAAATTTAAATCAGATGATTTCATGTAAAAATCTGGATTCATAGGTTTTCTTACAAATGGGAAAATCTAGCAACACTGAGTCTGCCCTACCACGTGACAAAGTTGGCTGGAGTTGGTAATACCTGTCCGTTTTTAATGAGGCACAGGCTGCCCACCATTCGCTGCTGTCCTACACCTGGCTGGCTATACTGATTTGTAATATCTGTTGGATGCTATACATTTACACTTGCAATTCCTACTAGAAATGATGTTCCTTTTTCTTTCAGAAAAAGAAATCCCCAAGATTCATCTTCTGTTCCCAGAGCTTTATGCCCAGTTTAACAATGGCCTGGTGAAAGCAATTTTCTCAATCATCTTTGAAAGAGTAACTCACCCTCTTCATGCAGAAAACCTTAAGCTGAAGTGAAGCCACTTGTTACATTCAGGAATGTTAATGGAAATACAGGGAAATTCTATACACAGAAAGAAAACTGTCATTTGAGCCACAGGATTTCACATTCAGACCCTGCCAGTGAAGCAACCTACTGGTGTCCCACAAGGTGGGGGGGGTTGGTGGGTGGAGGGGGTGGGGGGGGGCGCTGGGGATAAAATGCAGGGAAGGTGACAGATTCCAGGGCCGGAATGGATCTAAACAAGGACAATACAATCCAGTGCTTTAATTACTTCTATGACATTCCTACCAAGCTGATTTCTAAAATCTTCAGCTCTCCAATGAGGGCAAGCCCATTTTAATTCTCACAGTTTGTGCTGCACAAGCATTGTCTCTCATGTGTAAGGAAAGATGACCTGAAAGTTACTATAACTTTCCCCCACTGGTCCTTCATTTCCCCTCTGGAATAACAAGAATCACAGGAGAAAGCCTTTATTAAAGGACTATGACCTTGTTACTTGTTCTATTCTTCAGGTGAAATACCTAAGGTTTCTGGTTAGTAACGCCCTCACAATTGCTAGTTAATTCTTCTCTGGTTTGTTACATTCCATCAAGATTTTTGGCAACCCAAACTAGACATAGCTTTACAGGTATTGTCTGGTCCAACAAAACATAGCAGAACTGTATTGAATCATATCATTACTATAACTTTATGCAGCCTCAAAATTTAATTAGTTGTTTTGTCAGCTTCAGATCTCTGTTGACTCACATTGTGATTGCAGTCAACTGGAACGCCCAAGTTTTCTTAAAGCTCATCTTCACCATCATGTGCTTCCACAGTTGGATTTTTGGGCTTCTAACTTATGCCCGTTAAATCTCAGCATGTTTATATTGGCCCATTGTTTCAACCGTCAAAGTCTTTTGGGATTTTATTTGGGAATTCTCCCTTCTTGATTTCTGTCTCTGTGAATTTGATGTGTATGTAGTTAAATCTTTCCTCCAGGCCACTAGAAAGCATGCAGAACGGGAAAAGACCTGACTTAAGTCCTCCCTCTTGGTTTCCAGAGTAAAGCTGGTCCCTGAATATTTTGTTTGTTTGTTTTTAAATTTACATCCAAATTAGTTAGCATATAGGGCAACAATGATTTCAGGAGTAGACTCCTTAGTGCTCCTTACCCATTTAGCCCATCCCCCCTCTCACACCCTCTCTAGTAACCTTCTGTTCATTCTCCATATTTATGAGTCTCTTGTGTTTTGTCCCCTTCCTGTTTTTATATTATTTTTGTTTCCCTTCCCTTATGTTCATCTGTTTTGTCTCTTAAAGTCCTCATATGAGTGAAGTCATATGATTTTTGTCTTTCTCTGACTAATTTCACTTAGCATAATACCCTCCAGTTCTATCCATGTTGGTGCAAATGGCAAGATTTCATTCTTTTTGATCACTGAGTAATACTCCATTGTATATATATACCAAATCTTCTTTATCCATTCATCCATTGATAGACATTTGGGCTCTTTCCATACTTTGGCTATTGTTGATAGTGCTGCTATAAACACTGGGGTGTATGTGCCCCTTTGAAATAGCATACCTGTATCCCTTGGATAGATACCTAGTAGTGCAATTGCTGGGTTGTAGGATAGTTCTATTTTTAGTTTTTTGAGGAACCTCCATACTGTTTTCCAGAGTGGCTGCACCAGCTTTCATTGCCACCAACAATGCAAAAGAGATCCTCTTTCTCCGCATCCTCCCCAACATCTGTTGTCGCCTGAGTTGTTAATGTTAGCCATTCTGACAGGTGTAAGGTGGTAGCTCATTGTGGTGTTGATTTGTATTTTCCTGATGATGACTGATGTGGAGCATTGTTTCATGTGTCAGTTGGCCATCTGGATGTCTTCTTTGGGGAAGTATCTATTCATGTCTTTTGCCCATTTCTTCACTGGATTATTTATTTCTTGGATGTTGAGTTTGATAAGTTCCTTTTAGATTTTGGATACTAACCCTTTATTTGATATGTCATTTGCAAATATCTTCTCCCATTCTGTCAGTTGCTTTTTAGTTTTGCTGATTGTTTCCTTCACTATGCAGAAGCCTTTTCTTTTGATGAGGTCCCAGTAGTTCATTTTTGCTTTTGTTTCCCTTGCCTCCAGAGACATGTTGAGTAAGAAGTTCCTGCAGCTAAGATCAAAGAGGTTTTTGTCTGCTTTCTCCTTGAGGATTTTGATGGCTTCCTGTCTTACGTTGAGGTCTTTCATCCATTTTGAGTTTATTTTTGTGTACGGTGTAAGAAAGTGGTCCAAGTTCATTCTTCTGCATGTCGCTGTCCTGTTTTCCCAGCACCACTTGCTGAAGAGATTGTCTTTATTCCATTGGATATTCTTTCCTGCTTTGTCAAAGATTAGTTGGCCATATGTTTGTGGGTCCATTTCTGGGTTCTCTATTCTGTTCCATGGATCTGAGTGTCTGTTCTTGTGCCAGTACCATACTGTCTTGATGATTACAGCTTTGTTGTATAGCTTGAAGTCCGGGATTGTGATGCCTCCTGCTTTGGTTTTCTTTTTCAAGATTGCTTTGGCTATTCTGGGTCTTTTCCGGTTCCATACAAATTTTAAGATTATTTGTTCTAGCTCTGTGGAGAATGCTGATGTTATTTTTATAGGGATTGCATTGAATATGTAGATTGCTTTGGGTAGTATCAACATTTTAACAATAATTGTTCTTCCTATCCAGGAACATGGAATCTTTTTCCGTTTTGTGTGTGTGTGTGTCTGCTTCAATTTTTTTCATTAGCTTTCTATAGTTTTCAGTGTTAGATTTTTCACCACTTTCATTATGTTTATTCCTAGGTACTTTATGGTTTTTGGTGCAATTGTTAATGGGATCGATTCCATGATTTTTCTTTCTATTGCTCATTGTTGGTGTATAGGAGTGCAACCGATTTCTGTGCATTGATTTTATATCCTGAAACTTTGCTGAATTCAGGAAGTAGTTCTAGCAGTTTTTTGGTGGGATCTTTTGGGTTTTCCATATAGATTATTATGTCATCTGCAAAGAGTGAAAGTTTCACCTCCTCCTGGCTGATTTGGATGCCTTTTATTTCTTTTTGTTGTCTGATTGCAGAGGCTAAGACTTCCAATACTGTGTTGAATAACAGTGGCAAGAGTGGACATCCCTGTCTTGTTCCTGACCTTAGGGGGAAAGCTGTCAGTTTTTCCCCATTGAGGATGACATTAGCATTGAGTCGTTCATATAAGGCTTCTATGATCTGGAGGTATGCTCCTTCTATCCCTACTTTCTTGACGGTTTTTATCAAGAAAGGATGCTGTATTTTGTTGAATGCTTTCTCTGCATCAGTTGAGAGGATAATATGGTTCTTGTCCTTTCTTTTATTGATGTGAGGAATCACATTAATTGTTTTGTGGATATTGAACCAGCTCTGCATCCCAGGTATAAATCCCGCTTGGTCATGGTGAATAATTTTTTTAATGTATTGTTGGATCCGGTTGGCTAATATCTTGTTGAGGATTTTTGCATCCATGTTCATCAGGGAAATTGGTCTATAGTTCTCCTTTTTAGTGGGGTCTCTGTCTAGTTTTGGAATCAAGGTAATGCTGGCTTCATAGAATGAGTTTGGAAGTTTTTCTTCCATTTCTATTTTTTGGAACAGCTTCAAGAGAATGGGTGTTAACTCTTCCTTAAATGTTTGGTAGAATTCTCCTGGAAAGCCATCTGACCCTGGACTCTTGTTTTTTGGCAGAGTTTTGAGTACTAATTTGATTTTCTACTGGTTTTGAGTCCATTCGAATTTTCTATTTCTTCCTGTTTCAGTTTTGGTAGTGTATATTTCTAGGAAATTGTCCATTTCTTCCAGATTGCCCATTTTATTGGCATATAATTGCTCATAATATTCTTATTATTGTTTTTATTTCTGCTGTATTTCTTGTGATCTCTCCTCTTTCATTCTTGACTTTATTTAGTTGGGTCCTTTCCTTTTTCTTTTTGATCAAACTGGCTAGTGGTTTATCAGTTTTGTTCATTCTTTCAAAGAACCAGATTCTGGTTTCATTGATCTGTTCTACCGTTTTTTTGGTTTTGATAGCATTAATTTCTGCTCTAATCTTTATTATTTCCTGCCTTCTGCTGGTTTGGGGTTTTATTTGCTGTTCTTTTTCCAGCTTGTTAAGGCATTAGGTTAGGTTGTGTATCTGAGATCTTTCTTCTTCTTTAGGAAGACCTGGGTTGCTATATACTTTCCTCTTATGACTGCCTTTGCTGTGTCCCAGAGGTTTTGGGTTGTGGTGTTATCATTTTAATTGACTCCCATATACTATTAATTTCTTCCTTAACTTCTTGGATAGCCCATTCATTTTTTAGTAGGATGTTCTTCAGTCTCCAAGTTTTTGTTACCTTTCCAAGTTTTTTCTTGTGGTTGATTTCAAGTTTCATAGCATTGTGATCTGAAAATATGCATGGTATGATCTCGATATTTTTGTACTTGCTGAGGCCTTATTTGTGTCCCAGTATGTGCTCTATTCTGGAGAATGTTCCATGTGCACTGGAGAAGAATGCATATTCTGCTGCTTTAGGATGAAATGTTCTAAACATATATGTTAAGTCCATCTGGTCCAGTGTGTCATTCAAAGCCATTGTTTCCTTGTTGATTTTTGATTAGATGATCTCTCCATTGCTGTGAGTAGGGTGTTGAAGTCTCCTACTCTTATGGTATTAGTATCAATGAGTTTTTTTATGTTTGTGATTCATTGATTTATATATTTGGGTGCTACCACATTTGGTGCATAAATGTTTACAATTGTTAGGTCTTCTTGGTGGATAGACCCCTTGATTATGATATAATGCCCTTCTGCATCTCTTGATACAGTCTTTATTTTAGTCTAGATTATCTGACATAAGTATGGCTACTCCGGCTTTCTTTTGTTGACCATTAGCATGATAGATGGTTCTCCATCCCCTTACTTTCAATCTGAAGGTGTCTTTAGGTCTAAAGTGTGTCTCTTGTAAACAGCATATAGATGGATCTTGTTTTCTTATCCATTCTGTTACCCTATGTCTTTAAATTGGAGCATTGAGTCCTTTGACTTTTAGAGTGAGTACTGAAAGATATGAATTTATTGACATTATGTTGCTTGTAGAGTTGGAGTTTCTGGTGGTGTTCTCTGTTCCTTTTTAGTCTTTGTTGCTTTTTGTGTTTGTTTGTTTGTTTATGTATGTATGTATGTATGTATGTATGTATGTATTCATTTATATTTTCATCTTTCCTCCCTTCAGAGAGTCCCCCTTAAAATGTCTTGCAGGGCTGGTTTAGTGGTCACAAACTCCTTTATTTTTGTTTGGGAAACTTTTTATCTCTCCTTCTATTTTGAATGAACAGCCTTGCTGGATAAAGAATTCTTGGCTGCATATTTTTCTAATTTGGTACATTGAATATATCCTGCCACTCCTTTCTGGCCTGCCAAGTTTCCATGGATGCATCTGATGCAAACCTGATCTGACTTCCCTTGTAGGTTAAGGACTTTTTTCACTTGCTGCTTTCATGATTCTCTCCTTGCCTGAATATTTTGTGAATTTGACTATGATATGCCTTGTTGATGGTCAGTTTTTGTGGAACCTAATGGGAGTCCTCTGTGTTTCCTAGATTTTGATGTCTGTGTCTTTCCCTGGGTTAGGAAAGTTTTCCACTATGATTTGCTCACATAACCCTTCAACCCATATTTCTCTCTCTTCTTCTTCTAGGACCCCTATGATTCTGATGTTGTTCCTTTTTAATGACTCACTGCTTTCTCTAATTCTTAAATCGTGGTCTTTTGCCTTAATCTCCCTTTTTTTTCTGCTTCATTATTCTCCATAAGTTTGTCCTCTATATCGCTGAGTCTCTGTTCTGCCTCATTCATCCTTACTGCCATGGCATCCATCCATGATTGCAGTTCACTTATAACATTTTTTATTTCATCGTGACTAGTTTTTACTTCTTTTTATCTCCGCAGAAAGGGATTCTAATCTATTTTCAACTCCAGCTTCACTAGCTAGAGTGATTTTAAATTCTGGTTATTGTGATTCTAAATTCTGGTTCAGACATCTTATTTGTATCTGTGTTGGTTAAGTCCCTGGCTGTCATTTCTTCCTGCTCTTTCTTTTGGGGTGAATTCCTTAATTTCATCATTTTGAAGGGAGAAAAGGAATTAATGAGGTAGAAAAAATTAAAATTAAAAAATTAAAATAAAAAAATATTAATATTAAAAAATTTAAAACACACACACAAAAATGAATAAATGGTGCTAGATCCTAGGTGTGTTTTGGTCTGGGTGTTGAAAGTGGTTTGATAGATTAGAGGGAAAAAAAAGATAAAAGAAGGAAATTGAAAGTTTGAAAAAAATGAATACACTGAAGTAGACTAAAATGAAATGATGGAAGTAAAATAGAATTTGAAAAAAATTACACCAAAGTAAAGAATATAGTACAAAAAAATAAAAATATTTTAATAAAAATTAAAAATCAAAATGAATTTTTTTCTCTTTCTGTATTCAAGAAAAAGAAAAGAAATGAAAAAGAGGGAAAAAAAGGAAATAGTTTGAAATTTTGAAAAAGTGAATACACTGAAGTAGACTAAAATAAAATGGTGGAAGTAAAATAGAACTTGAAAAAATTTGCACAAAAGTAAAAAATATAGTAAAAAGTTAAAGAAAAATATTTTTGATAAAAATTGAAAATAAAAATGAATTTTTTCTCTTTCTGTATTCAAGAAAAAGAAATGAAAAACAGGGAAAAAAAAGAAAGAAAATTGAATAGATGGACCTGCTAACAGACTGAAATACGACTGAAATTACTTCGTTTTCCCCTAGAAGTCAGACTATGAAGCGCTTTATAATCCATAAACTAAGGAGGTGGTGAGACTTGTGTTCTTGAAGAGTGAGGTTGGCCCAATTGGGCAGGACTTAGGGTAAGGGCTTCGTTCTCCACTACATGGCGCTGCTAGCCTACTGGGGTGGATTGTTGTGGCACTCATAGGTGCGAGTGAGTTTGCGTGGGAGCTGTGAAAATGGCATCACCCAGCTACCCAGTCTCTAGTATTGGAACTCTGTTCTCCCCGATCAGCAATCATGCACCCGCCCTTTGTCTTCAGCTTTCATCCACTCCCCGCTTTTACACTGTCTGTGACCAAGCCCTGGTGGTACCTCTCTCCTGAGTTTTATCTCAGATGCAGCTGTTTTTCCCCGCCTCTTACTTCTGAGGAACTGCAGCTTTGACCCGTTCTGCCCCTCTGTGGAGGGTCTTACTGAGCAATGGCTGAATGCTGGCCACACCCAGGAACACTTGCGGGACCATGCTCCTGCCAATGCCCAGAGCCTGTGTCCAGGTGCCAGCCCGCCCTAGAAAAAGTTTGTGAGATAGTGTAGCAGCAGCGTTTCAGGGATTTTGGAAAATCACAACACATCTGACACCAGACTTCACTCTTAATGACCTTGTTCCAGCACCAGTGCATGTGGCCATTCTCTGGGGTCTGCTGGGACCAAGTGGCCTCAACAGTCTGTACCAAGTGTCCTTCCAGCAGTGGAACCAATTTTCCCCATGTGGCCTGATAACCTCTGGGACCCCACTCTGCTCCTGGGGATTCGCCCTTCCCACCAGAACACCACCAGGTATCGAGCTGCAGAGTTACAGACTCTGCACTCCCCTTGTTTACAATCTAAATAGAATATAAACCCTCTCCTTTCTCCTTTGTTTTTTCTCCTTTCTCCTTTCTCCCTTTTTAGTTTAGTCCCTGTGGCTGTTTCCAATTTTCTACTTTCTCTCCAGCTGCTTTTGGGGAGGGGTGTTTTTCCCGTATTCTCCACCCCACCCCCACCCCATCTCTTTCCTCTCTTCACACGCAAAAGTGGCTCCCTGCCCTTCGTGGCTTCTCTCTCCCCAAGTTCACCTCTCTGCGCCACATACCTGCTGAATTCTGTGGTTCAGGTTGTGCAGATTGTTGTGTTAATCCTCAGGTCAGTTTTCTAGATGTGCAGGATGGTTAAGTGTTGGTCTGGCTATATTTCATGGACGCAAGACACACAAAAAACTTCCATGCTGTTCCGCCATCTTGGCTCCCTCCTCCCTGAATATTTTTTTAAGGATAGTAATTTACTGGTCACTGATCTACCCAACTCAATTGTTAATTATATCGTCTTGTCTCCAAGGTTCTGGGGGAAAAAAATTGTTGGATTCTTCACATGCAAGTGCATAGACACAAATATGCATTTTCTTTGGGAGAGGATTCATAGCTTCCACTGTGTTTTCAGAAAGTTTCCTAATATAAAAAAAAAAGAAAGAAAGATTAAGACCGTTAACTTAGTAAGTTATCCTGATATGCAATACATAAAAATAATTCTATATTTTAAATCTTTAGTGATCCTTATTTCTTGAGTGCCTATTATGTCCCAGGAATGCTCTGGAGATTGAGGATATAGTCATGAACAAACAGACCAAGACTCTGCCTCCTGGAGTTTATATTCTAATAAGGCAGAACACTAGACCACAATGACTGAGATTAATGAAGAAATAGTATGTTTAATAGCAAAAAGTGCTGGGGAACAAAAATAAAGCAGAGAGAGGGGATATGAAGTGTTGGGTGAGAAGGCTGCCCTCCCTGAAAAGATGACATTTGTGTAAAGACCTATAAGAACTAAGGTAACTTGGGGGAGAAGGTTCCAGGTAGAGATAACAGCAAGTACAAGACACCTGGACAGCAAGATTCTTAGTCTACCCAATAAACAGCAAGTCTGTGACAGGATGAGCCAAGGCAAGTGGGTGGAGATGAATTAAGGGAAAAGTGTGAGTAGGGATGCTATAATGGTTCTCCAATGGGAACAGAGAAAGGATTGCCCCCTCAAAGTGCACTTGGAAATGTTGGGGTAAGATATTTTTTGGTTATCACAATGACTCTGGGACTCTACTGGCACTTAGGTAGAAAAAAGTTATACCAAAGATTTTGTAATCTCCAAGATATTTTGTACAGTGAAAAACTGTTTTGCACAAAATGCCAACATCATCCTCATTAAGAGACCATTAAGCCATTTATATAAATCCTGGATTTTACTCTGAATATTGAGAAGCCATTAGAGCCATTAGTGCAGAAGAGTGAATGGTCTAATTCATATTTATTAAGTCTTAGCCTTGCCATTGTGCTGGAGGGAAAGGAGACCAATGCATAGCACAGAGACCAGTTAAGAAGTTGTCACAATAATTCATGCAGGAGATGACAATAGTTGGACAGGGTGGTGGGATGGAGGAAAGGAGAACTGGATGGATTCTGAGTAAATATGTAAGATAGAATCAGTAGGTATTGCTAATGCATTAGAGCAGAGTATGAGAAAAAAAGAGGAGTAGAGGTTGAATCTAAGATTTTAGACCTGATCAGTTGTCATTTGTAGTTGTGATGGGAAACACGGGGGGGGGGGGGGGACAATTTTGGTTCAAGGCAGAGGGATTAGGAAGACAGCATCAGATGACACTTAGGTTGTTGGATGTGCATAAGAACATGTGCTGTAAATAAGGATATGTATGCAAGGATATAAGGATATGTGATGTATTTGGACATAGTTACAGAGAGATGAAGATCTGGATATGAGTATTGACATAGACAAAATATAGAGACAGAGTTTCAGAAATGTAGAAAGAAATCTAAAAGAGACCAAAAATGTTAAATTAGCTATCTCTAGTTTTTTAGTTCATTGATGATTTTTTTCTTACGTGAGTTTCCTAACTTATTTACATTAAACATGTCTTAATTTTATGAAATGTAAAAATGTTTAATATCTACAACACTACTTTATAAAGCTCACTTGTGATGGAGCTCTGATTTGATTTCTCTTCTTATAGACTCTCTACTGTCTCTCCAACTGCTTACTTATCAGCTACCGACTGACTCCCCACTGATGGATGCCACTTTTAGGGATTTTAAATCTCAGCTTTACTCTATGCTGGTCATTATAACCATGCAGTACATTTCCAGACCTCCAGGATTTTCATTCCATGGAGAAATGGCAGCATTGTTAGCAGCTGGATCCTCTTTGAAAGAATGAGGCACACATATTTACTGAGGCTTTGGGGGATTGTAGGAGGAGAGAAACAATTGTCACTTGGGTCCCCTTTCCTGGCAGCACCTCAAAGGTTACCAAGTGAGAACAGCAGTGCCCAGCTGCCCTGAAAAGCCAGAGAAAGAGTGAAATTTAAAACTTGAATTGCCTCTCTCTTCTCATTATGTATTATTTGTCAATCATGGATAAAAAGTGGTTTTTGCCCTCCAGCTGCTAGCCCTGGGGTGCATATATCACTCAGTGGTGCCACTTTCCTGCAGAACATTGCAAGAAAAAATCAGTGATTACACCTTTCTTTCTTTGTTGTATTTATTCCCTATTTTTAACTCAATGGTTTAAACTAAGAAGGCAAGCCTTTGGGGAAAAAAAAATGTATACTTTGTGTTTATAGTGGTAGACATCTTAGATATTGAAATAACATATATTAGAACACATAAGAGGAACCTTTTCCCTCTTTCCAATTGGAAGCAAAATGTCTGAAGTTTAATGGATTGTTGCAGCCTCGTGGATGGGGGATATTGTATTCCTTTGTATTAGACCTTGCAGAAGAACAATAAAACACACATTACCACTCCGTATGAAATGCAGACCTTTAAAAATAGATTCATTTTGATGCCTGCCTTTCAAACTTATTTTACAACATCAAAACACATTGTCTTCATTTGTATATATTATTCATGTGAAATAGAAAGTGCTTTTTAAATTTTTTTGAGCACCATTTTAGGACCTAAGTAACTTTTTATGGTACTATGAAGGGAAGTGAAGACAGAGAGTTCAGGTATGTTTTAAGTTGATGTAATAAATATACATTAAACCGTATTACACATGACTTTCTGTCTAAAGCTTCTAAACAAAGCACCAAAGCATCACCTCAGTTATTCAAGCAGATTCAAATAGGAATCTCTTTATCATCTATTTGGTTCTAAAGTTTACATCTTTAGTTTTTATAGTAGAGAAAAGTCCCAGTAGCGGCATTGCTGAACTTCCTTAAGATTTTTTTTTTAACCAAGAGAGTGCACTAAAAAAGCATTAGCCATCATGGCTTTTATTCTTTTGTAAGTTAAGTACCACTCACAATTCAAAGTTGTGATAGATGGATGCATTGTATGGGTGAATCAAAATGCTTCATAATTGATAATATGCAATAAAGCAGTCCTGTTGAAGTAAGATAAGACATATTCTCTCCTATTTTTTCCTGTAGTTCCATCTAGGGACAGAAGTTGATGCCAACTGGAAAAATCCAATAGTGGGAGCCCAGACAAGTTAAACTTCTCCTTTCATGCTCTAATTTACATGGAAATACGGGGTGATCACATATGTCATGAATCTTATAGGAAAGGTTTGGATAGTGAGGGCAGTCCAATAGGTTGGGCTCACCTATTTCTTCAAGCTTCTTATTTTCTGTGGTCATGATAGGCATCCTGCAGTAAGCTCGGGATCAGATGGAAATAAAACCACTGGGAGAGAACTGGTGGAAGGCACTGAGCTGGCCAGGCTTCTAGCTAATGCTGTTCAATACCATGGCATTTCAAATGGTTTCCACCTGAAGGACTGGGGCGTGTCTGTCTGTACCTATGAATGCATGTTTGCAGGCCACCACAATGGCTGGTTCTGAGTTATGACCAACTTTCTCCAGGCTCCCTAGAAGTGAACTTTGGTGAACTTTGTCCAAGTTCATTGTTCCTAACCAAACCTGAAATTCCAGAAGTCATGTCTGGGATTCAATTTCAAAATGAGGACATGTCTTTCTAAGTTATAAGTTTCCAACTATTGTTGATTATTTGGCCCTGGAATCTATTGTGTTTAATGTTGTGAATTCCTGAACAACTAGATAATGTAAGAGAATGGCAATTTAGAGAACCAGCATCATGGGGTGGGTTGGTTGTAGAGCACCCTAAATTTCAAAGTCTGCCTCATCAAAGGGTTTTCAAATATATGAAGATTCTGTGGTGGTCCTTGGCAACAAGCATCTATTAGCTACTTTTAACATTCTTCTTTTATCTCCTCACCCTCCCTGACCTACCCAGCAAAACTGAAATGAGCCAAACTGAACACTTCTCTTGCGTGTTAATTCTTTCTGAGCTCCCAGCTCTATGCCTTTGTTTTTCTGTCCTTTACCTGGGATATCCTCCTTCTGCCATGTGTGTATAGCCTCACTAATCGTAAGGTCCCATTATAGCCTCTTCATCCAGAGTCTGCCCTGATCCTGTCAACTGAAGTAATTCCTTCTTTATCTGAACTTCCTTATCCCTGATTGAGTGACATCTTCACAATCACGTAGTATGTATATTATCACCTACACTAGACCATAAGTTGCTTGAGGGCAGAACTAATTCATCTTTCTTTCACCCAATTGTTAGAAAGATGATAGAGCCACTCAAATGATATTTGTTGAAAGAATAATGAATGAAAGGATGGATGAATATGTATTATATTCAAACATAAAGTGACAGGAGGACTTGGACATAACCTACAAGTAGTTTTATTACAGAAAGCCATAGTGAAAGAAAGCATTTAAGGGGGAAAGAAACATTCAGGGATCATATGTGACATCCCAGCCTCCTAGCATGGTAACTGGCACATAACACACAATAAATGTTCGTTGGGTGAATAATATATTTAAAAATCAAGAACTCTGTGTACAGTGTAAGCCTTTGGGCTAAAAAGATAAATTTTAGACACATCAGAAGGAGAATATAAGATAAACAAATAAAAGCAAAAAGGCTAAAGCATTTTAAGGCAAATCACTAAATATGGTTTCTCAGTTTCTACCCATGTGAACTTCTCTGAGCTTCCTTGAAGGTTGAGTTCTTCTGTATAATGTCAAGTTGATGAGACAGCCACAAGTGATAATCTGTGTAAACTTAACCACTGTCTCATTAGCCCAGAAGAGATTATAAAAACTGATACTGGCTCTTGAGGGTATCAAGTAGCTCCTAAGCTTGATAAGATCCAAGCCTTTGGAGGAGAGATTAGCATCAGACCCAGTGGAGATTTTTAATCACACTAAAACAAGATAACATGTTATCTGAGAGAAAATTAATCCTCACTTCTAGACTATGTTTTTTATGAAACTTGACACCTGAGAATTCTTTTAAATAGTTATCTGGTCCATTTCATTTCATAGGCTTTATTGCCTTGACATCTAAATATCTTTATGAGTATTCAAATGATTGTTGATTAAAAGAGCTAATAATTTTATGATTATTTCTTTTTTCATAAAACAAGTATTACAGTCAAGTACCTAAAGAAAGCATATTGATATCATATTTCCAATTAGAACTCTGGGTTTAAAACACCAGGTACCCAAAGCTGACAACGTAAACAAATTTATTTTAGTTCTGCACTTACAATTTAATATTAGCTGGAAGGGCTCTGCAGAAAATTGCACAGCAGCTATGCTTCTTCATAAAGAGATGAAGAAAGGTTGAATGACATTTGAGGGAACTTTGTAAAACAAGTAGTTGCTTGTTTAAAAATTCCTAACATTTCCAGACGGTTCTTGTGATTTTTGAAGGCATCATATCCTATTTCAAAATATACATAAACCTTATTTATAGAGGTAGCCATTCACACCTTTTTCTACAAATAACTTTAAATGGAGTCCTCACTCATATGATTTCATTAGGAGAGGAAGGGGAAGTTTACCTTTTTTTAACAAACTTTATATACCTGATTAAAGAAAATAAAAGGTATAAATAAAATTATAAGCAAAGAGTTTAAGATGTTACAATAACTCAAATACATTCAGAAATATAATAAATATCATGCATATATCTATTACAGAGCCAGGAAACATTTCCCAATCACTAATATTAAATGAGGCAAAAGCTGTTTCAATCCAGTCAAAGCTGTTTCAATCCAGTTACTTGCAGGTTACCATTATACATTATTATTAAATTATACCCAGTGAATTACCAGTTATTCTTATTCACTTATTATAAAGAAAGTTGGTCCCACAAGATTTCTTTATAACCTGGTCTATTACTGTTTATAATTGTAGTTATAATAGCAACCAAATTTCTATAAAGTCACTTACAGTATATTAATATCACTCAATTAAACTGCAGATTTACAACATCAAGCACCAAAAGGTGAGAGTATAAATAAATCCATTTAGTTCTGCCATTTATTTTACTTTAAAATGTTCTGTAATTCTGGTATTTTGTGTGTGATGTGCCTTCTAGCAAACTACTTGTAGGATGAATTCTAATCTCCAAATCCAAACTGTAATGACTTGTGTAATTGCATTTCTCAATTGGACTAGTAGAGTAAAATAGCTTTAGAATTTTGATAAAGAAAGCATTCATTCAATATTTTAGGTAATTTTTAATTTTCCATTTGAAAACACAAAGCGACTATCTCAATAATGAGTTCCAGTTTAACCATAGTTTCCAATCCCATAAAGTGGGCAGAATAGTCATTCCCATCCTCTCCCCCACTCCATTTTACATATTAGAAATTTGAGATTCAGAGAGTCTAAGCTCCTCAAGATGATACAGTTGGTAAGAAGAAGAGCCAGAGAAGGCAGGAAAGGATTTGCCTGAAAAAATTAATGGAACGCTATGCATTCAGGTCAGCCAGAACCACTAGCTTTCTATTTCCTGTATTTTTTCTAAGAACCCTGACATGCTTTCCTATGGGTTA
Organism: Panthera uncia; assembly: GCF_023721935.1. Classification (NCBI taxonomy): domain Eukaryota; kingdom Metazoa; phylum Chordata; class Mammalia; order Carnivora; family Felidae; genus Panthera; species Panthera uncia. The sequence goes on from NW_026057577.1 coordinate 61,411,479, forward strand.
TCCTAATCTGTTTCTACTTTACTCATGTGGTAGCATGCCTTCTACCTGTGACCAATTTTTTCCAGTTAAACTTCTATTTTCCATTAATCTTGAATTCAAGTACTGGTTTCTTTACACAATTTTGTTTTGTTTTTGTTTTTGTCTTTTAGATTGTTAGTCAAAGGTCCTATAAAGTTTTCTTCCTTTCAAAGTATCCTGTGTCTAAGAGAAATTCAAAGAGCGGAAATAAAATTCAGACAAGTCAAAAACATATATTAGGGGGAAAAATTGCTTTGTGAACTGTCATTTAACAAATACTCACTTGATTGCTACCGTGTATCTGACAATGACCAAAATACTTACTACCTCATATAGAAGACCTAGAGTAAGTCAATCAATGACTACAGTGTACATAGTATGTGCTTAATAAAAAGCAAGAAATTTTGCTTACTTCGGAGGGGGTAGGTAACACTGACGAAGTTAGGGGAGGCTAATAGAGAAAGGAATAATTGAAATAACCATTGAAGATGAAAATGAATCAGCAAAGAAGGCAAAGAAGGGAAATTCAGGGAAAGAAGGGAGTTGCCCAACCTGGTGTGGCACTTTCAAGGTTCTATCCCCTCTGGCAGAATGCGATGCATCCCACGGTATAGAATTTTTCATTGCACACTCAGTTTTGCTTAACTTTTCTTCTTGAAACACCAGTTTTTATCAGCTTTTGTATGACCTGTCTCCTCCCAGTTGGCTTAATAAAGGAACCAATCTGTCTTACACTTTGACATGAACAATAGATCTCTCTGTATATTAGTGGAGGATTCTTGAGTTACACCACCCTCGTTCAACCCAAAGTCTAGTACCTTCCAATGATCCGTAGTTCCTTTAGGCATTTCTCTATCAAATCTGCCTCATCCTCCTGGGCAAAGCTTAAAAACACTGGTGGGAAATCACAGGGTATTGTTCATGTACAGACAACAGTTGAAAATGGCTGAAAAAGATGGAGTTTTGGGGAAAAAGCAGCAAATACTAGAAACAGAAAAATAAAAACAAGAACAAAAACAATAATAATATTTTGTTAGCATTGAGCAGTAGCTATCTGCCAGATTCCACATCAAGTATATTTTGCATTATTAATTTAATTCCCACAACAATTCTGTGAGGTAGATGTTACTATCCCTATTTTACAAATGAAGTGACTTTAGTTCAGAGAGTTTAATTCCCTAAAATCATACAACTGGTAAAGGGATCAGCAATATTCCCACCCACACTCCAGAACCTCCACTCTGAAGTTACATGCCTCCCAAATGTAGGTTGGGTTGGCTTGCAAACCTCCATTTTATGCCTCCCTCACTAAAAATCTGAACTTGATCTTGATGAGGTGATCATCATCAAGAAGGTTTTTAAGCTGGGGTGCATTTGGACTTGATCTTAGAAAGATCATTCTGGCATATAGTCTAGAATGGAGAGAGTTCAAAGATAGGTCATGACCCCAATGTGAGAAGATGAGGCCCTCAATTTGTATGGTGGCAGTAGTAAAAGGAGGAGACAAGAGTATTTGAGAAGAAACTTACCATGAGTGTAGATGAGGGAGGTGAGATAGAGGGATTCCAAAGTCTTTGGTTTGGTTGGCTGTTAGTGGCTGCTCAGCACAGAGAGGGAGGGAACACAGGAGGAGCTGATTTAAGAGACAAAATACCCACCACTGGACACAGTTAGCATTGTGATCAAGCTTGCTTGTGTCCAGATTGTTCTTCCAAGTCAATTTTGCAGCTGAATTTTGTTTTTTAAAGTAACCTACCTGGAGATCTGTCAAAGACTGTAAAATACTTGAAGACTAAGAATATACGGACTGTCCGTTCTGCTGAGTCTGTCTTCACATCCCTTTCCTACTACATTTTCTAGAATATTTGTAGGCACCATGAAGAGAATCCACTGTTGTCTTGCAAATCAGCATCCAGGCCTTACAGGAAAAGAGCCCACCCAGCAGGTTTTTAATTGCTTCTATATTTAACCAGCCAAATAGCCTTGTTATCTTTCTCTTCTTCTTCTTTTTTTTGTTTTTCCCTAATGCCATGACTCATCAGACCACCAGGTAAAAAGCTTCAGGTCAGCAAGCCAGCAACCAGGGAAAGCATGGAAAGGATAGAGAATGGCTTCTAAAGTCTCTCATTTCAAAAAGTTTTTTAACTTGTTTTTGCTGTGCAGAAAGCAGCTCTTGAGTAGTCCAATTTATTGAGATAACACAAGGCTGAAACAGTTGAGATTCAGCCTAATATGAAAATATGAATTGGCTTTCTATGCTAAGAAAAACAAAGCTAGTGACATTTCCTCAGTGCCAAATATTTCATCACATGAACTAAAGCCTCTGTCTTAGTTGTAGGTCCTGTGTCAACAAGAGGGCTGTTTATTTTTTTAACCATGTGTCACATGACTCAACTGCATCATCTATAATATTTTTCTGGAGTCAACCAGACAGCCAGGACCCTTTCTCAAACGCAAATACTGAGACCAAGTCAAATGGGCACCTGCTCTGTGTTTCTGAATGGGCTGTTGTAAATTAAACGTCTCATTCCATTGGGAGCTGGGGGAGGTGACCTAACCCAGTAGAAGCACGGAAGTGAGAGTGTTTCTGAGGGTGGCTGAACTATGTGACCTTTAAAGTCTGCCCTCCAATTCTGTCTCTGGTAGTCAATGGATGTACTTCAGGAGTGTTAGGCACTCAGGGCAAGCTTCTTGGGAGGTTAATTTGAAAGGGGAAAAAAATTAGCCTGCAAGTAGGTGGGTATGATGAAAGGTTTTTCTTTACATCATCCTCCACAGAAAGGATTTTTAAGTAACTAGTTCAATTGTATATGTCTGTTATGCTCTGTATTATGAGAAAAAAGGAAGTTCATCTGCTTGAACCAAATCCAGATTACGGTGGAGGGTGCTTAAAAAGCCTTAACAGGCAGAGATCAAGTTGATTCTAATACTTTGTGTCAATTTAGCTAACAAGAATATCATTAAGCACCCCCTACTTTCTCTTGTTTAAAAAAAAAAAGGTAGAGATAATTAAAGGAAACTTGGAACTTGATATACAAACTGTCACTTCAGTATTGTGGTCAAATTTTCTCATGAAGGGTGGATCTTAATTTTTAGTCTAAAATTTTAATCCTTAAATTATACACTGAGATAGTTTTTCTGTGTACTAAACGGTATCATTCAAGAATTCTTAATAAAATATCATATAATTATCTCAATATTTGCAGAAAAAGCATCTGACAAGATAATAAGATTCAAAACCCTTTCATGATAAAAATCCTCAACAAACTAGGAACAGAAGGAAACTACCTCAACATAATAAAAGTCATTATGGAAAGCCCATAGCTAGTATCATATACAACATTGAAATACCAAAAGCTTTTCTTCTAAGATCAGGAACAATAAAGAATGCTCACTATCACCACTGCTATGCAGCATAATACTAGAAGTCCTACCCAGATCAATCAGGACGAAAAAGAGAGAGAGAGAGAGAGAGAGAGAGAGAGAGAGAGGAAGACAGACAGAAAGAAAAAGAAACATTAAGTTGGAAAGGAAGAAGTCAAATCGTCTGTGTTTGCAGATGATATGATCATCTGATGATGTAGAAGCCTCCAAAGACTCCACCAAAAAACTGTTCAGTAATAAATGAATTCAGTAAAGATGCAGAATGCAAAATCGACACATGAAATTAACTATGTTACTATACACAAACCATGAACTATCTGAAAAAGAAATTAAGAAAATAATCCCATTTAAAATAGCATCAACAGGACAAACAAAAAAATAAAAATAAAAAAATAGCATCAAAAAACAGTAAAATACTTAAGAATAAATTTAGCCAAGGTAGTAAAAGATCTGAGCACTGAAAACTATAAAACATTGGTAAAAAACTTGAAGAAGTCACAAATAAATGGAAAAATATCCTGTGTTCCTGGAATAGAAGACTTAATATTGTTAAAATGTCCATACTACCCAAGGTGATTGACAGATTCAATGTAGTTGCTATCAAATTCTAATGGATTTTTTACAGAAATACAAAAGTCTTAAAATTCATATGGAACCACAAAAGACCCTACATAGCTAAAGTAATCTTCAAATAAAGATTAAAGCAATCAAGAAAAATAAAGCTAAAGCTATCACACTACCTGATTTCAAAATATACTACAAAGCTATAGTATAATATAGTACTGACCTAAAAACAGACATATATACCAATAGTATAGTATAGAGATTCCAGAAATAAACCCAAGCATTTATAGTCAATAGATCTTTGACAAAGATGCCAAGAACACACAGTTGGGAAAGGATAGCCTCTTTGATATAAGGTGTTGGGAAAAATGGATATCCCCATGCAGAAGAATGAAATGGGACCCTTATCTCATGCCATATTCGACGTCAACTCAAAAGTGACTAAAGACTTAAACATGAGCCCTGAAAACTGTAACAGACTAACTCAACATTAGTCTGGGCAATGTTTTTTTTTTAAATTTTTTTAATGTTTTATTTATTTTTTTAAGACACACAGAGACAGAGCATGAGTGGAGATGTGGCAGAGAGAGAGGGAGACACAGAATCTGAAGCAGGCTCCAGGTTCTGAGCTGTCAGCACAGAGCCTGATGCGGGGCTCGAACTCACGAACTGTGAGATCATGACCTGAGCCTAAGTCGGACGCTCAACCAACTGAGCCACCTGGGTGCCTCTGGGCAATGATTTTTAAAAATATAACTCCTAAAGCACAGGCAAACAAAAGCAAAAATAGACAAGTGGATTGCGTCAAACTAAAAAGCTTCTGCCCAGCCAAGGAAACAATCAACAGACTAAAAAGGCAGTCTACAGAATGGGAGAAAATATTTTTAGCCATCTATCCAATAAGGAGTTAATGTCCAGAATATGAAAGGGACTCAAACAGGTCAATTGCAAGAAAACAAAAAAAAAACCCAAAACAAATAAGTGGACAAAGAACCCAAATAGACATTTCTCAAAAGTAGACGTGCGGATAGCCAATGAAAAGGCACTCAACATCACTAATCATCAGGGAAATGCAAATAAAAACCACAATGAGCTATCACCTCACACCTGTTAGGATGTCTGACATCAAAAAGACAAAAGATAATAAGTGTTGGTGATAAATGTGGAGAAAAAGGAGCTTTGGTACACTCTTGGTAAGAATATACATTGGTACAGCCGCTATGGAAAACAGTATGAAGATTCCTCCACTTAAAATAGAACTACCATATGATCCATCACTCCCACTTTTGGGTATATATCTGGAGGAAATGAAGTCAGAATAGCAAAGAGATATTTGTGCTCCCCTGTTCACTGCCGCATTATTTATAGTAGCCAACATATGGAAAAAAACCTAAGTGTACATAAACAGGTAAATGGATAAGGAAAATGTGAGGTGTTTAAACAAGAAGATATTATTCAGCCTTAAAAAATAAAGAAATCCTATCATTTGCAACATAGATGACCCTGTATGACATTATACACAGTGAAATAAGCCAAACACACAAATGCTGCATGATCTAAAGGTTGAACTGCTAGAAACAGAAACTGGAATGGTGGTTACCAGGGAATGAGAGGGATAGAAACAGGGCGATGTAGGTCAGAGAATATCAAGTTTCAGTTAGGCAGGGTAAATAAGTTCTAAAGATCTAATGTAAAGCATGGTAACTATAGTTGATAATACTGTATTGTATGCTGGAAATACTAGCTAAGATAGTAGATCTTAATCTTTCTCACACACTAACAAAAGATAACAATGAGAAGTGCTGGGTATTTAACTACTTTGATTAATTGTGGTAATCGTTTCACAATGTATATGTTTATCAAAGCAGTAGGTTGCACACCTTAAATATATACAATTTTAAGTTGTTAATTATACCTCAATAAAGCTGAAGAAAGAATAATAAAAAGAATGCCTAATATACTTCCACTTAGCATTTTTTTGTGTTATATTCCAAGAGGTACAATTCTATATAAAATCCCCAAGACATAACTCTTAATGTTGGCTACATAGTCAGGACAGGGTTTTTACTATTTATTATTAATATTCTTTGATGGAAATTTGTTGGTATGATCTTTTGATTGGACCTAGAGCAGTTTACAGATATATACTCATTATATTGAGCAGTATTGTGTACAATAAATACCTTAGAAATTTTCTAGACTTTAGGCCTCTTATCTAAAAGTTAAGACTGCTGTCAAAGCTACCATTTATGAAAGGACCATGATGATTAATAAGATATTTAAAGACTCTGTCTCTGTAAAGGTCACTGGGGATAAGGGTCTAATTATCATGGTATAAGGTCATGTTGCATATCCTAGACCTTACCATGAACTCTGAGTTTATGTTCCAAGTGATATATAGTACTATTTTTAATTCCAAAGGATCTAGAAGTTGCTCATATTTAATCATTTATGTTTTATATTGAACCCATGTCTCACCCTCTGTGAGAGCTGCCTCGTACATTTTATGAGTTGAAATTCCCCCAAAGGCTCTCTAGTGTATATCCAAGTATTCTGTGTTACTTGAATCAAAGTGCTCTATTTACAGCCTTTGAAATATCACATAGCTTCATGTGATTTCTGACCATGGGTGGGAGTTTGGAAGTGGGAGTCCTTGTCAAATTTGTCCAGCGGACACCTGTAGACATGAGGTCTGGTCCTGTTCTCTTCTTGCCCTTTTTTGACCCTCAAATCCAGAACTCTTGGCAGTTCACCCATAGCTCAGCTTGGAAGCTGAGCTCACCCAGTTAAGCCTTGAGAAATGTTCCCCAAACAATGTTTTCAGAGTAAGTTTGGGAATCTTTTCAGGCTTTCATCTGGTACTCTTTTGCAAACCAGTGCTTTTTTTTATTTGGTGGGCCCAGAATTGGAACAGTTTCTTAAATATTCTGAGGTTGTCATAGACCATGAGGAGAGAAGCAAGAAATGAAAGACATGAAACCACTGTTTCCACTAACTGCAAAGACTTAAGTGTCCTAAGCAGCAGCGAGATTCAGAGATTCTGTCACACCAGCCTATTCCAGCTCCTTCTGGACCTTGATCAGCCTTAGTTCTTCAGTCCCGGTTTTCTCCTGTTTGGGCTTTTAAAAACTATTTTCTAGCATTTGTCTTAGCCTCATCCTTGTCTTTCATTGCTTAGGTAGAACTATTTCAAGAACACGGATTAACGGAGTAATATTAACCTGGAAGGAACTGTATGGAAATCTATACAGGGTTTATCTTTCACGTCCTATTCTCAGATTCATCTATTCCAGTGACTTGGATAGGACAGTACACTTGTCAAATTTTCAAACTCTACATGATGGAATTGATATATATATATATATATATATATATATATATATATATATATTTATTCAGTACTTTGCTGTTTCAAAATGTTTCTGCATTTAGAATCCCATTTGATTCCAGGAATGATAGGTGCAGATGATAAGGTAAATTTCAGTTCACTCTGAAAGACAGCTTTCCACAAATTGACCTGTCCAAAAATGAGACAGTAAGCTTCACAAAGAAGTGAGTTCAGGACAATAAAGATGTTTGAATGGAAGAGAGAGGGAGGGAGAGAGGCTGAGAGAGAATGCATATTAATCCAAATATGTTGTCTAGGGAAAGAGAACAATTGAGAACACAGGTTTTAGTTTTTTCAAAATGTCGTTTGGCAGGATTATGGAACTGTTAAATACAGGTTTAATATAGAACCTTAAGCACATGTAGTTGAGCAGTTCATCACTTTTTACACTTTGTTTCAAAAAGTCACTAAAAACCTGAAGTAGTATAGGCTTAAATCATTATCTTGGGGCTTACCAGGGATGTGTGTTTACTCTTCCTCATACCAAATTGACCCCAAACTGAGGAGTTAATGGGTATGTCTGCAGGGTCAAGCACAAGTGGGAGCAAGATGCACGTGAAGACTGAATATACTGTCCAGGTATAGACAGAGGGAAGGGGATGTGGAGAACAGTTGGCTGTAGAAAATGCTGGGATGGCCAAAATGAAGAGAGTAGGATTACCAGACCAGCATGAGGAAGGGCTAGAATGAGGTCACTGCACTATTGAATTAGGAGCAGAAGAATTGAATTAGGAGCAAACACCAGAACTGGTTTGCATTAGTGTTTCCGTAGTTGGAAAGAGTGCTTCCCTTTTTTATTCCTTTTTTGCTCCAGTAGAATGTTTTGATGAAATATTCACTTGGTCTAGTCCAACTTTACCTTAAGAAATGATCACTCCATGACTTCTTAGAAAAAAGTTGTGAATGATTTTGTGGTACTGGGGCAGGTAGGGCAAGGAAGGAACAGGATAAAGGATTTAGCAACTGAGCTGACCAGAGTATAATATTATTCAAAGTGAGCTTCTGTTCTTTAAGAACAGAAAATATCCTCTAAATTCTTTTTTTATTTGAGTATTATGAAACTGTATGGTTTTTATAAAGTTAAGAAGCAATATTTAAATATCTAATTATAATTCAGTTTAGATGTTTAAGAAATGTTAGGCTATATACCAGTCACTATGCTTATAATAAGTCATTAAAAACAGTCTTTAAAGATCTTACAACTTCATGAACACACACTCAAGCTCAATTGTATAATTTTAATCCTTTTTCTATTTTTCAATAGTCTTTCATTTCTCTTTGGGCCAATGCATTTTCTTTACTGTTTCACTGAGGTGATTTTTTTCCCCCAGGTGTCATAGAATAGAATAGAATAGAATATTCCAGTTGCTTGTCATGTTTCATATATAACTCACAAAAAAAGATTATGAAAAGTCTTAATTTACCTGATTTAGGCACATTTTCTTTCTTACACCTGATTGTCATTGACAAGAATGCCTTGGTAATATTGCACTAGGATAGAGATTCCAGAAGCTCTTCAATTTTTACAATGTGTAAATGTGTCCTTTGGAAAATGTTCAGGAAACTATATTTTCCTCTTTTTTTCCCCAGGGAACACTATTTATAAATTACTAATAATGCTCTACAAAATGTTAAATATCTAGCACTCATCTTGTTTCTTTTTTGTTGTTTATGTGTTGTTGTTTGTTTGTTTTTAACCATTTTCCAATAAAAGGAACTAGGATATCCTTGGAGAAACATCTGACGCCAGGCCTATGGCAAAAAGAATACAAAAGGATCCTGGAGCAAGGAGGTTCTCAAAAACAAAACAAAGCAAAACGACAAAACAAAAGAACTCAAAAACTCACAGTGATGGGGACATGTTAAGACACAGGAGCCAACTAAAAGTGCTCCCAATGGCTCAGCCAAAGCTGAAATGCTTTGAGCAACAAAGTAAATAAAGTTATATTGGATAATAACTGAAGTATAAAATAAATATCCACGAGTTCAAACTGATATAAAAAAACATGACTTTTTTAAAAAAGTAAATTGGGGAGGGGTGCCTGGGTGGCTCAGTCGGTTAAGCAACCGATTCTTGATTTCAACTCAGGTCATGATCTCGTGGTTTTTTAGTTCAAGCCCCATGTCAGACTCTGCACCGGCAGTGTGGAGCCTGCCTGGAATTCTATCCGCCTCTCTCTCTGCCTCTTATTCTCTCTCTCTCTCTCTCTCAAAATAAATAAATTAATTTAAAAAAATTAATGTATTGGGGCAATAGGCAAATCTTTCATGAAAAAAGAATTCCAAATAACATATGTGCATATTCTGCCCTTAAGGAGGTGAAACATAACTCTTATAGTTCAAACTACACACAGTGACCTCTTTTCCAAGAGTAGAAGATGGAAAAGGCACAAAAGAGTGGCTTTAGAGTATAGACACCTGACAAACACTACCCTAACCAAGTGATCCAGGTTAATATTGCAGTCATAAATCATATACCTGGTATGTGATGAGAATGGCACTTTACTTCAATGCACTTCCTCCCCCAAACTCATAACCTCAATCTAATCATGAAAAAAAGCAACCGAACAAATCCCAACTGAGAGCCATTCTACAAAATGCCTGACCAATACTCCACCAAACTGCTGAAGTTATTAAAAATAAGGAAAGTCTATCTGGGAGACTGTCACAGCCAAGAGGAGCAAAAGGAGTCATGAAGACTAAATGTGATGTCACATCCTGGAACACAAAAAGGAAACTGGTTAAAAACCAAGAAAATATGAATAAAGCATGGACTTTACTTAACCATGTATCAGTGTTGGTTCATTGTGACAAGTGTACCATACTAATGTAAGATATTAATATTTGGGAAAACTGGGAAGGAGGCATAAGGAGATCTCTGACCTACCTTCAAGATTTTCTATAAATCTAAAACTATTCTAGAATAAAACCATATTAAAAGAAATCTAAATATGGGATACTGTCAGTAGAAATTCAGTTATTCAGTTATTCACCTTTCAAAGTTGTGAGGTCAAGCAAGCTCAGTGCCCAGTAACCACTAAATACTGAAGGAACGAATGATTATATGATTCAATGCATCAGAGAGCCCACTTTGCTATGCGGCTTTTTGAAAAAGGTTTGGTAGAAACCAAAGGTGATAATCTGCTCATGGTTTGGAGCCACATCAATTCCTTCTGGTCCCTCAGACACCATTACATGTTCTGGTAAAGAGCAATGACTTCAATCTGCTTTGTCTAATACCCTAGCTATTTATTAGCCTCATGTGACAACTGAGCATGTGAAATGTGTCTGGACTAAACGGAGATATGCTGTCACAACAAAATATACACTGTATTTTGAAGACTTGATGTCAACAAAAAGAATGCAAAACATTTCATTAATAATTTTTATACTGCTTATATGTTAAAGTGATGTTTTGGATATAGGGGGTTAAGTGAAATATATCATTATAATTTAGTTCACTTGTTTTCATTTTATTTATTCTAGTACGACCAGTAAAAAACTTAAAATTACATACGTGGCTCATGTTACATCTCTATTGGACAGTGCTGGATGAAATGGATCCCAGGAGCCTGAAAGAGTTCAAGGACCTCTCAAAAGCAAACAGGGTCCTTCCCTGAAAGTGTCAAACTGTTGTGGACTTCTGGGCCCCCACCATGAATAGCTTGAATTTTGCAGTGTTAAGGCAATTTCCCTGAGATGACTTTTGGCACTATGTAAAATCACCTACAAAGACAAGAGGCTTTCTTGACTTTGTTCCCTGTTTTCCTCGAAGATTACACATAAGAAGGAATGTTGGAGAGCTACTTCTTGAAGGATTTGTCAATGAGAAAATGAAAATGTATAACGAAATATGTGCCACTATATAGAGCATGTGTCTTCTAATACCACCTTTCCTATGGGTTTGCCTTTGAGGTGGAATTGTAGCTTCTTTCACATTCCATTTGGAACAACATTTGTAAAAGCATGAAACTATTCTAAGGCCATATCCACTTTAGAGCAAAGCAATGGGTGGAAAAACAAAATGTTAACATCTCAGTTGTTTGGGCTCTAGAAGCTGTCAGACAACCAACATGAGCAATTAACAGGAGATGCCTTGTTCGATAAATTTAAATTTTCTCTTGAAAGATGAGTGGAGAACAGGTTTCAGCTGGTATGTGGGGAAAATGTGTGTGTGCTTGTTTATTTTGAACAAAATTTTGGCTTTTTAATTATACTTCCTTGAGTTCATTACTTTGAGAAGAAAGAGTAATAAAAGTCACACTGAATGTTTCAATCTTATACAAGCAACAGAGGTACGTCTGATCTTAAAACTTTACTAAAGTTTGTCACTGTAAGCAAGAGAAATCAATTGCCAACAATTACTGTTACCCTCTGCTGATGGGCTCTTCAGCAGGAAATTATCTGAAAAGACATAAAACTCTGTTTATCTCATGTATACAAGCCTTGGGGGAAAGGGCTCTGTGTGGAGTTTGCCCCCATTTTGATGGGTTGAATTGAGTGTGGGATGTGGGGAGGGGACAGTATAAAAATGTATGTTGTAATGTACAGTCTGACTCTTCATTCAATCCCGTTTGCATTGGCATTCCAGGAGATTCAGCCTAAAAGTGTAGGAAATAACCAGGACTAGCAATCTAGGAGTACACACAGGTAATAGATGAGAAAATGGAGAAAGCCCAAGTTATTTGCAGGGGGTCCTGGACGGGGGTTCTGTGACCCTAGGTTCTTTCTATGTTCTTTTCTTCCCTGTCTCCTTTACAAATACCATACCAGTGGGCAGACACACCTCACCAGGGTACTGGAAGACTACAGGACACCTAATGTCAGTTTAAAAACACCTGTTGGCAAAGCACAGGTAGCTAGATGGGCATGTGATTTTCTTTAAACAGTAGAAGAAGAGCTGCCTCCCTCCTTCACTGTTGTCTCCTGCTGAGACTCTGCTTCCTCAGCATTATGAAAACTCTGAATGGTGTTACTTTGCCCCAGAAGTTCCGTTTGATGAACTCATACACCTATGCAAAACCCACCAAGGTTCTCTCGAGCAATCACATTAGGCTCACAATTGAAGTCTACACAAGTTCTTATTTGTGCACATGAAGAGCATGAAACGTGTCCACGGCATTTCAGTCTGTGCAGGACAGACAGGCTCACCACTCTGCCCTGGGCAGGAGCCAGCTCAGTTTGCCCCCTTTATTCCCGCTCTGAAACCCAAGTCCTGTGTTAAGGGCCAGAGGAGAGGCTCACTGTTGCATTAGGCCAGCCCTGCTGTGCACGGCTGGAGAAGCACATCAGTAATAATTTAGCATTCAGCAGCTGCAAGAGCAGAGGCCCCTGCCAAGTACCAGTCTTTGATTCTCCTCTCTATCAGGCAGTAGCTAGTTCATTCTCTGGGCACCCAGCCACATTTCAGAGAGAGCAGGACTGGTGAGGGCTGGGACAGCACAGATACACAGCCCCTGTAACAAGTCACTACTATGAACTAGCCTGAACCATTAACAGTGTTAAAGAATTGAGCCATTAGCAACTACAAGGATACAGGGAATGATTTATTTAAAGAATTATAGAACCAATGATAAAATATGAAGTTCTAAATACACACATTATAATAAGCAGTACAGGATTTAGAGCAATAGCTTATAGGGTGGCTTTTAATTGAGACCCAGTTTTAAATACATGGATTCTGGAGATCAGTCGGTTTTCTGATTAAATTATGAATAAACAATTCACCATATCCTGTCACATTCCAGGATGTCAGATCCCTGGAGCCAAAGGGACATCAATCATTCCAAACAAGACAATCAATGGATTGGAGCATGTATGGGACCCAGAGTCTATGAAACATCGGCTGCCTCAGCAGTGTGTGTGAAGCACCTCAAATCACTTTTACCTAATGTAAAATGTCATTTATGTCCTCCCTAGTTTTTCACCCTTAGCCTTATCTAGATCAGGCTCATGGTTTCAAAATCAAGTCCTGCTCACTGTGGCATTATTGCAGCACTTTTTTTTTTTTTTTTTTTTTTGGAAATGGCAGCTCTTATCTGAACAGACCCCCAGGCTTCTGTTCGTGGCAATCTGGGTTTGTGTTTGTTGTCCGCCTAAGGGGTTAAAATTCATTTTAAATAACAGCATGATGGATGCAATCCTCCTTCTCACTTGCCTCAGAAACAGTTTGGTAATTTGCATTTAAAGTCACAGAACCTGTTTGGGTTGGAGAGCGAATTTTATCACAGACATTTTTTTTGAAGGTACAAGAAAAAAATAAAATTGTTCTTTGATAGACATTGAGCTAATATGGCATGTTGCGGAAAAGTTTTGGAGTACTAACGATAGGTTCATTTTGTCATTTAAAATAGATGGCAGTGCTATGGCAGTCACCATGTTTTAAAACTCTGTACGCATGTTTTTTCAAGAAAGAAAGAGCCTTGAAGCATCCTGTGGTCTTAGTATCTTAGAAGTCCTGAGGGACGCTTGAGCCAATTAACAAAGAGCCCCTGCACTTGAAGTATTTGAAAGCCAACATTTGTGGTGAACAGGGAATATCAGTTAATCACATATTAGGGATGATTCCTTTGTTCACTGTGTGAAAGTGGTTTCTAGCATTCATTCTTATATTCCCGTACACAATATTTATCTCCTCGAAGCCAAACTAATTCAAACAACCAATGTGACCTTTTAAATAGTATTCTTTTTTCTGTCTCTCGCAAAACAATTTAAGGGGTTTCACTATATTAGTGGGATTTTCCCCCTTTTTTTTTTTTCCTAGTCTTCAGAAGATTTTTCTTTCATCTTCTTTTCTTTCTCTCCAGCTACAAAATGTGCTCATTACGGATCTGTCAGCTACAAAAGGGAGGAGACTCCTTCTGTTTCAGCAGGTATGAATTTCACTAGTTGCTTTCATCTCCAGAGAGTTCTCTGCTGCTCTATTTAATAAAACCCAACACTTCAGTTATCACAGTCATTAGGAGGAAGCAGGGTTGGAAGAAGGTAAGCCTTCATTTATTTTAGTGTCATATATAATTGTACTGTTTATTTCCCCTATGGGCTTTATACTTTCCTGCTATCTTTTTGTTTTGTTTTGTTTTTGTACTTTCAGAATATTTCTGTAAGGGAAACCCCTCGTGGAAAACGAAGACTAAGCAGCAACAAAATAAAAAATAAAACAACCCCCTCCCCCCCCCCCCCAAAAAGAACAGATCCTTCAGAAACCAAAGGACTAGAACTGTAGTTCTGGTACCAGGCAATTAGCACAAGTAAGTGCCTGGATGCCATTCATCTTGAATTAAACCAAATTCCCTTGAATATCACTGTCACTTTGTTTATTGTCTTTTCCCCTCAATGGGAAGTGAATTTGATGAGCCAACTTTGCCTATGGCACAGCACAAAAGGGATTTATATTTGATAACTTTAAAGGGCTCCGTGTCTCTGTGGACTGTAGATAGGACCGATAAAGTTTCTACAAGGCATCTTCTGAAGCTAGTCAGAAATTAAGCATTACGCTAGCACATGAAAACCAAGGTCAGTTAATTCATTACTTTTAACTAACCGTACCTTGTTTAAGAAACTAAAAAAATACAAGTTTCTATTAGTTAAAAGTTCAAAATAGCCTGCAAATGATCAGTGTTCAGTCTGTAGAAAAGTGGGTTTCAGTGGCTTTCCACCAAGATCACCCATATCCTGGTTCCCCAGAGTTCTGTGAGCTATGTGAAAACCATCAGCTGATTCTAAGTGATATTAATTCAGATGATTTAAACAATGGAATCATATCATCTCAGATCTTTTGGATCAGAAGAAACCCCAAAACACATACTGTTTGGAAATTTGTAACCTAGGGTTCAAAACCTAGGTTAGGAATTAATAAGCATAATTGTTTATAGGTATGCACATACTTATAGGAAGAGAATTCTTAGGTTTTATCAGTTTTCCTAAGAGATTGATGATCTAAGGAAATGTAAAAATTATTAATATAGTTCATCTCCATCTCTTCAAGAACTTGCTATGTAATAAGGCCGTATTTTTTCTAATGTTCTAGGTTAATCCATCAATTGATGATCGGTCTGCCTACAGTCAACTAGTATTATGTGACATTGTCCACATGTGGTGTATTTAATGGACAGAGTCTGAAACTTTGCAACACAAAGCAGAATTTTCTCTAATTAGCCCTTGGTCTCTTAGGTCAATTGCTTTATTATAGCCATATAGATCAACATGAACATTTTCATTCTTCAGAAATCAAAGCTGGGTTTTATTGATTATTCCACATGTAAAATATACTCAAAAATTAGTTTTTATATATTTTTCAGTGCATTTTTAAAGTGTGCAG
Source organism: Panthera uncia (assembly GCF_023721935.1). NCBI lineage: Eukaryota > Metazoa > Chordata > Mammalia > Carnivora > Felidae > Panthera > Panthera uncia. Next base: position 61,427,153 of record NW_026057577.1, read on the forward strand.
AGCTATATAATCCCTACTTTTTATAAACTGAAACCGGAAATGTGAGTTTCATTGAAGAGTCAACCGAACCTGTAAAGATTATTGATGACACGTGCACCATATGGAAAACATTGTTCAAAATTCAAATTGTACCTTTCAAGTGTCTCTCACATCTCAACATGGTCTTGTTTTTCTAATATAAAAAGGTCAGATCACTGCTCTTAGGTGTCCTTTGCCTAGACTTGACATCCTACAGTACCAAGAATCTTTTTTTTTTAGCTTTGTTTTTCCACTTCTATTTCTCCTGGTGTTGGTTTACTTCTCATCTTCCCCCACCTCCCTCTCCCCTTCCTGCTCAGCCTTCCTGACTAGAAAAAGAGACTAAAACTTGTTATGCCATGAAAAAGTAGACAAAAGTATACTATTCTAACATTCATGTGGAAAACAACAAAAGCATTAAGTAATTGCAATCTAAATAATAAAGCAAAAGTCAGCGACTCCCAGTCAAATGAAGAGGAAAAATCTTACTTTTCAAATTTATGTAAAATGTAGGAGGAAAAGAAATAGATTTTAGTAGGAGACCACAAATGGTGGTAGACTTTCCTCCAAATCTACTCAAGAAAGGCTACATGTCTAGTTTAGTTGAAACTAGTTCCCCAGCCCGAAGAAAATGGGAGTTATAAGTGCATCTTACTTCATATAAATGTATAAAATTGATTTCAAAAACTGATGGTATTCATGTGTCACTTTCTTTTTTCAGTAACACTTCCGTTTATCTAGCTTACATAACTCAGAGGTATATGACATGAAGAGGTCTGACCCTGGTGTCAAACCATCTAGGTCTCAGCCAGGAGCCACCACTTACTAACACTAACTAGTCAGTCCCATGAACTTCAATTTATTTACTACATAATGGGCATAATAATAGTAACTCCTTCCTACACTTCTGGTGAGGTTTTAATAAGATTGTCAACGTAAAACAAAATGTCTGACACACTTTGTGTGCCATAAACATTACAATTGTTAGTATTGTTATTTTTATCATTACTAAGCTCTATGACTTCAGCTCTGGTGTCAGAAAATTCTCTACACTGCCCCTCTTCTTGGGGTTGCAGCCTCAGACCTTTTTCATCTTAACATTCTTCTGTGCTTGTGGTTCTCAAACTTTTGCCTGCATCAGCGTCACCTCAATGGAGTGAAAAAGACACAGATTACTGGACTCCGTTCCCAGAGTTTCTGATTCAAAAGTCTGGGGTGGGCCCAAGATAGCATTTCTAACATGTTTTCAGATGGTAATGATGCTGCTAGTCAGGGATCATACTTTGAGCACCGATGTCCTAAATCAAGGTTGGCAAACTTTTTCCATAAAGCATCACATAGGGAATATTTCAAAGGCAGCCCTGGACAATATGTAGACACATGAGCGTGGCTGTGTTTTGGTCAAAGTCTATTTATATGCACCAATATCTGAATTTTATGTAATTTTCACATCATTAAGTATTTTTAATATGTTTTAACCATTAAAACATATAAAAACCATTCTTGTGGGTTAAGAAACCCACAAGTGTGTGTAGAAACAGGCTGTGGGTCATAGTTTGTCAATTCCTATTTTATGGAGACCCAGGTGATTCTCACCTGCCGAGATTGAGGCATGGTTATCTATCTTCCTGCCTGGCTCAGCCTGAGCCTAGTGGTTTATTCACTGTCAGTAGGAGTCTTAACAAGAGCTTGTCAGAATTACTGGTGAGCCAACCTGCTTGTTACTGTCACTCCTAGAAAGTGCTGTTCCTGTTATTCTGGCTTTTAAGCTTCAGCTTCAACCTCTCTTAGAGCATATGCTCTGGTAGTTGTCTCTTCAGCATCAATATCCTTCTTCCGGCCAGTGTCCACTATTTTCCTTTGGAGACCTTATTTTCCTCCACTGGTAGTGGCCCTGTGGTTTGGGTTGGTTAGGTTAATCAGAGCATCTGATTTTCCGTGGTGACAGTCATTGGTTGAGGAATAAGAACAAGACCTTGTTCAGGCCAATGAAATGTGAAGGGATTTTTTGCTGGAAAATTATGGAAAAGGAGTTTACCTGTTTTTCATCAGCAGCTAAGAAAGAGACCTTTTCTTTTGCTGTGTACTGTATGCTGAGGGAGCAAATTCTGGAATGGCTGCAGGCATTATTGCTATGATGAAAGAAATAAGGTTGAGACAAAGGGAAAAATACGAAGGGTCGAGCTGAGAAAACTATGAATACAAAATTAGGGTTCTAGTCACAGTTCTAGATCACACCTCTAGATAAAGCCATACCTGAATCTATTGGATTGCTCAGGACTATTCAGTTATTTGAGTCAAGATATTCCCTTTTACTGATGAAAAGATTAAAAAGTAATGTTTGTCTTGAACGTGAAGTCATCTTAACAAACGGAGTTAGTGAAATCTGGAATTAACTCAATGGAAGAGAAAAATAGAGAAGAATCAGGATGCTTATATTCTTGTTTCAGATTGACAATTTATTAACTACATCTCTGAAATAGTCTGGGCTCTCAGGTCAAATGAGGGGATGGATTAAATTAGTGGTTTTTAAATATTTTCTGACTGAAGCCCTTTCCTCAAATGAAGTCTTATGCAGAATCCAAAGAATTGCTATCCTAACAGGATCCCAGCGTGCTCACCATTTCCTTCCTCCTGTGACTTCAAGGAAACTCTAAAAATTATGTTTTGAGGACCACAGTTTGAAAATAACTGGAAGTAGTGATCTGGAGGCTGGAATTAGACTCCCAAACACAGGTCTGATGTGCAGGAAACATGAGTTCCAACCCAAACTGCTAAATTCATCCACTGTGTGACCATAGGTAAGTTACTAAAAACTCTCTACACTTCATTTTTTTTTTTTTTAATCTGTAAATGTGATAATAAGAGCACCTCTCTCTTTGGGTGGTTTCCAAGACTAGGAAAGTGCATTGAAAGTCCCCAGCACAGTGCCTGGCACTATAAGTAGTGAAATGTTAACTATAATGAAGGGTCTTATAAAATTATTTGATTTAAGCAGTCATCAAAAAGCTTCATAAATTTTTCTTCCTTCCTCTTTTCTCTGAGGAGACACATTCCAATTAGGTGTTACACCCAGGAGTAAGGAATAAAAAAACAAGTAATTAAGTTATTGTTATGATCTTAATTACCATTAATTTAATGAATCTTTGTTGTGGCAGAATAAAATGGTTTCTGCCAGTCTATTATATCAAAAGGCTGTTTCAGGGAGTGGATGGATTGTCAAGGCAAGCTGGCAGGAATTATAAGCATCCTTTGATTTCCTTTTGTATACTGCATCTCATTTTAGAAAGATGACCTATCACTTATATAGAAACATCTAGATCCTTTGAAAGAATCTTCCAAGAACTCTCTCCTTATTAAAAGACTTGAATACACTGGAAGTGCTTGGCAAATAAGCATAATTATAACTAGAGTCATAAGTAAATTAGATGGCACTTTAGTCATGTCTTGTGGAGTTTTCCAGGGTTTCAAAGCATTGCTTAGCTGTTGCCCAACTTCATCTAGTCCCTGTCCTAGATAGAAGATATGAAGCATTCAGCCGGCCACCTGTTCTGGAGGATGTTATTAGGAGAGGTGCTTGACAGTGAGCCCTTCTGAGATTCTCCAGTGGGAAACAATTCTGTCTATGATGTTCTCTAGATAGCTTGCATGCCCTTGAACCCTGGTTTGCCCCCCAGAAGGAGTGTGTTTGGAATAGTTACTTTAGTTTCAAATAACAGAAACAAAATTTAGGTAACTTAAGCAAAATAAGAAAAAGAAAAAGAAAAAGGAAAGAAAGGAGTAGCAAAGTTACTGGAAAGCTTCTGAGGGTTTTCATGAGCATCTCATCAGAATGCTACCATTAATGCACCTTAACTCCTCTTACTTCAAGTATCACTATCTCTCCGAACCAAATTTTAAATACCTGGGGGAAAGAATATGATTGTCTACATTGGCCAGGTGTCACCCATACCCAGAAGAATCAGCCCCATGCAGGGCTGTTTTCAGGAAAGCAGGAAAGTTAAATTGGGTTGGCACTCCAAAAGGATCCTGTTCAGGAAACACGTGCCAACTCCACATCACTCAAACACACATGATCTCTGTGAAAGGGCCAGAGTTGAGGGCAAGAATCTAAGTTTCACAGAAGGAAGAAGTCTATTTTTTGTTGAATTCAAACAGACTAATACATGTGTGTGTGTGTGTGTGTGTGTGTGTGTGTATATATATATATTTTTTTTTTTTTTGCTAAGGGAAAATTCAGTACTAAGTGTACATCTGCATTTTGATGATCAGGCCATACCAGATGCCACAGCACCTTGATGTTCAGTACCTTATATTTACTGAACTGGCAGGAAGATAGGAGCTGTTTAAGATGTTCTTTAGGGACTGGGTGCTGTTAATGATAGATACTCAGTGACTTTCAAGCAGGTTGCATTGGAGCCTGTTTCTTATCTAGAGAAATCAGTATAACGTATGATCACCAATAACAGTTGCAACTGCTGCTTATTTACAAAACTGACCTACCCCTGAATCCCTTCTGCCATACCAGTAGCAATATAATAACTGGCCCATTATTAAGCATGTTAAGATTTTCCAGTGAATGACCCTGGAACTCTGTCCAGCAATAAGCGAGGTGGACCTATTCCAGTGGTGGAGGGAGGAGATACAGCTGAACTCAGTTTCCCATGGGAACTTGGATCCCTAAAGTCTTCAGGTGCTGAGGCAGCTGGTAACTCCTATTATTGCCCTAAACAAGTAATGGCTTATTTTGCTTGACGCCTGAGTCCAAAACATTTATTCCTCCTAGCCATTGTTGCTTTCATACCTGACTTATAAAAAGGAAGAGTAACAGGGGGCGAGGTCGCTTTCCTGGTGCACGGCCCCATGTATTAGCTCCTCACCAGCCCAGCCATGCCCATCTGGAGAATATGGAGTAAGTAGTTACCCATGGACCAGCTCACTTTCTTGCCTCCACATTCTCATCATCATCGAGTCATGCCACTCATGTTAAATTCTGGACTTTCTGGCCCAACGCATATCTATGCCTAATGTCACATTTAGGAAGATTAAAGGAGTAGAGATAGAGGTAGAATCTACTAGAGGCAGATTTGCCCCAAATTTCTGTTTTTGGGAATACAGAGGTGTCAGAGTAATGGTTGTTAAAATTCTCAAGAGAAAAAAAAGTGATGTTTGGCAGATTTCTCTGTTTCTTTTGTTCTGTTTTAAAGGAGTTTAAACTCCTGCTTATGGGGTATGAGTGCACAGGGGATTGAACATCTTCATACATATAAGCGTCCCTTTCTTTCCATTTCACATATATTTGATTCCAGCATATCTTTTGGGGTCTGAGGATGAGAGAATAGCATATTGACTCAGGGTTCTGTGTAGAGCCAGAGCAAAGGTCTTACAAGTATGATCTTCTCATTGCCATTATTTGGGAAAAATGATGTTTCCTCCTCTTTTCTTGCTATGTAGCCTAAGTCTCCAAATTCCTATTCTTAATTTCCACTTCCCAGGTATGCTACTTCTTTATTAACTCTTGGAACTTTATTGAAGGGAATGGGAAAGCATGATTGGGCACTTTTGATGTGTGTTTGGTGATTTGATGTCTGCTCAGCATTTGAACACTCTTACAGTAGAATCCTTTCTTCCCTATAGGAGTAGAAAGGATCAGATTCTTGATCTATTCATCCCCTTGGCAGCGAGGACACGATCACAAGTCTTGAACTTGACCAATAGGAATTATCACTAGAATAAATTAATACATTAGCCCCAATTCTTCATCACAGTCTGTTTCAATGACTTTTGCTATATGACTTGACACTTTTCTCACTGGAGGTGGAATGTTTTGCACTGGCCTCTTGGCTTTGGGCTTGCCATATAATTTGTATTTGCCAATGGAGTGTAGGTAGATTTTATGTTGCAGAGGTTTGAAATGTATTTATACATTTTGGCTTGCTATCTTGAACTTCTGCCATTACCATGAGAAGAAATGTCAGGCAGCCCATTGATCCAATAAGAATAGGAGCTAAGGAGTTCACAAAGAACCCAACCTGAAGTTTTGAGCCAAGCACAGCCAAGCACAGCCAAGCACAGCTTAGATCAGTTAACCCTCAGCTGATCCACATATAAATAAAAATCGTTATTTTAAGTCATTGAATTTTGGAGTAGTTTTGCTATGCAGCTCCACTGTGGTAGCAGTTGATCAGTACATTTAATCTGGGGATTTTGAACTTGTAGAACATGTTGCATGGGAGCAGAGAAAGTGAAGAGTTTATATTGCCTATAGAGATACCACATTTAGGAACATGTGACAGAGGGCTAATGACAAGGCACAGCGTTCAGCAGTGGCATCAGTTTGGCTGAGGTTTCAGCTCCCCAGCTGCCCTATGTTCTTGTTTCATTTTCTTTCCTGGTGTACCAGCTTTCTGGGTTATTCCATTAGATAACTAATATCCTTTTGAGATAACAAATATCCTTCCAATAAATTTATTTTCTGCTTAATTTGGTCTGAGTCATTGTTATTTGCAAATAAGAATTCTGTCTGATCAGCCCTGATGTTTCATTGGAAATGAAAGATTTGGAAAAGCAGAGTGAAATGGGCCAGCAGTGGAGGAAGCAGGGACATTAGTCCAGGAGTCCACAATTCTGGTGGCATGGTGTAGGGGAGACTCTCTGTACAGTGTGAGGCAGGATTTTTATTTTATGCCTTTGAGAATGTTCAACAGTTCCTACTTCCTCACAGAGCACATGAGTAATGGGGTTGGTCAGTAGGCTGTCTTTCAAAAGGATCAAAGTTTTTCACTCAGTGAGTTCCATCCATCCACAATCCTAAAACTAATGAATTATGCCTCAAGGACACTTGACACTTATATTCCTTATCTAATTGTTAAAACTTAGACATCCTTTTGATATGCTAAGAACTCCTAGTGAGGAGTTCCTAGTCACAACTCCTATGTAATAGTCTTCTTCAACACATTGTCCATTCATTAACCTGGTTTTATTACAGAAAAAAAAATTAAATGTTCAATCCATATACAACTACAAAATCATTCATGCACAGTGTTTTTTATTTTTTTTTCTAAGCCTTGTCAAATACTTCATTTTTTCTAAAGCCTCAAAGTATACATAATTGAATAGTGGAATAGATACCAAATTCTCCAGTATATTATAAGGTATGTAAAGTGAATGGATATATGTTTGCCATTATTGTCATAAACCAGAGAATAAGGAATGTTTAAGAAGATGATGTCCTTGTGCCATGTAATCTCAGATAGATGCATTTCATTTCATTGAAGGTAGAAGAGAATTGAGTTTTGTTACGCAGAAAATAAACTCATTTACTTGGCATTAGTTTTATATTCAACCCAAGACATTTAATTCTGGAACTTGGATCACACTGACTCTAATGTATATGTAAAATGTTCACTGACTAATATATACATTTTAAGTTTATTATCTTTAGCTTTTACACAAAACCCTTGACAGACTGTTCTTAATGCATATATGTTAGAGATAATGGAGTCTGTTTTTTGTCAGTTCTAAATTTAAATTATTTACTTTCTTGATGGTTAAAAATGTTGAAGTCAGGGCATTAGGAGGTAAATCAGTCCATTTGTGCTTCTTCAAAGAATTAAGAATTTACATGATAGATGAAAGTTTACTAAATACTGTTCACATTCTGGCTTTCCAAAGGCAAATAAGGAGTGACCAACCTTAAATACTTTAAGTTCATATGAAACATCTAGTTTGAGGAAGCAAGTGGGAGAATGGGGAGATAGAGAATTGGATTCAGAGATAAAACGACAAAGACCTTTCATATTCTCAAGGGAATGAAACAAAGAGGAAAAAAATCAATAAAGCAAGTTGCAACAAGAGTCTGATCGTCTGAAAATAACAAGCATGAAGGAAAAGTAGAGCATGAAATTCAAATGTCTATACTTAGCATTTATTTTATCATAGGTGTTCATCATAAAAATCCAAATTTAAAAAAATAAAAGGGAAGAAAAACCATTGTATTCCTACCTCCTAGAGAAAGCCGTTATTATGTTGGTATGCATTTTTTATAGCTGGTATTTATAAATGTGTGTGTGTGCGCACACAAGTACAGGATTTTTATACCAATGAATCACATTTTATAAAGTGTAACGTGGTTTCACCACTTAATATGTTGTGTGCATCCTGTCATGTCAAAAATATACTCAATATACATTTAATGGCTGTATAAACATTTCATTTTGTAGAATAAACAAATAAATGAATTCTACAAAAATTTTCTGTAAATTTCTCTCCCACTACTTCTATTATTAAAATGAAGCTATAGCCCCAGTACACCCTGAATGGTGGAAAACCTGTAGAAGCAAGTGTGTCAGTAGGCTAGATGGCCTCATGATATCAGGCTGTTGCATAGAGGTGCTTTGCTAAATTGGATTGTTCTATAACATGCCCACGGCCTCAGCTCACTTTTCAAGTTCCTGTGCCTGCTATTATTCTCTCAGATGCTTCATTTCTTTTGGCCAGCCTGGGGAAGGTCCCTATTTTGCTCAGTGTCTTGCAATGTTTAATAGAACTGGATTCAAATGTGGTACTTCAGCACTGTTCCCTCACCCAATAGACACAGGTACTTAATTGAAGACTCTTGGTGGCTGGGAGGGAATGACTTCAAATGCCCTGTGCCCAACTCTCTTAAAAGTTGATAAAATTCGAATGTGAAGCTTTTTTAAGGGTATGATTTCAGTTTGCAAGTAGAGGCGGAGTGGAGAGAAATTTCCAAGTACCCCTGAAATAATCAGCAGTGAGCAGTCAACTCTTGTGCCTACATATGCTTCGTATCCTAAACAAAAGACTTGTGCAGGCTAAGTCGAAACTTGGGATATCCATTTCACTTAAAAAAATGTAATCTTAGAGGACACTGATGTGACTTGTGCTGTGCTGTCCTTTAAATATATCGTTCCTGAAGAGAAAACAAAATAGTTGTGCAATAACAGGCTATTGGTTAAATAAATTATGTTGTATTCTATAGTGGGATACTCTCCAATTATTAAAAAATGGTATTGCAAAAATCTATAATTTGTGTAAATATGTTCATGTTAAATTGGAGGCTGTAAAATAGTGTGTACTATTTTATCCCACTTTGTAAAAATAATTATGTATGTTTTATCTTTACATCAATATCTTTACATGAATCATTAACAATCGTTGTTTTGGACTGGTAAGATTACTGGAAAAATTTATTTCTTGTGTATTTGAATGTTCTAAATTTTCTTTAATTCAAAGATTTAAATTTTGTAATGAGAAAAAAACCATTTTTAATTATCTAGATACGAGACGAAAAGTGCTATGGAATTCTGTCTCCCATATGATTCTGAACGGGTTCATTATACCATTTCTTAAGCACAGGACTTGTCATTTGGAGGTCAACATCCTCTTAGAAGAAAGAATAAAAATAGTGGAAAAGAGAAGCATCTCTTGCTTAGTGACTCATAGTGTGCTAGCGTGATTAGAGGTGAGGGGCAGCTACATTAGCATATTGCCTTGGATCATAATGAGTAAAAACTTATGCAGAGCAGAGAATAGGGGGAAATGACAAGCAATTAAAAGCCTAGAAGTAATTTTCTATTTTTTCTCCTTTTTTTCCCCCCGCAGATTGATGCGGATATCTCCCTGTGCATGGTGTAGCCAGTGGGTGAGTTGATTCTTGCTGATATGCATAGATAAGGTTAATCTCAGGATTGGGATAAGAAAGGAGTAACCAGCACATGCCCCCTGAATGTCTCCTACTGAAGTAAGCCCTCTTGTTATCACACAGTGTTTCCTGTAACTCTTCAAAAAGACTGAAGTGAGCCCTCACGTAATTTCTGGCAAGGTGAAGTCCTGGGTACACTTCACAAAGTAGAAATTCCAACCACAGTGGGATTTCCAAGAACACGCCTTTAAACCAACCAACCAACCAACAAACCCAAAAAAACAAAACAAAAAAAACCCAAACAAGTGAATTTTCATTCTCTAAAAGCTCTTTGTCAATGTTTAAACAAACTACTGAGAAACAGAAGTAGGGGCCAGTGAAGAATACGTTCGCTGTACTATAAACACAGGACAGTCATCTGTTTTTAGAGCTGGAAAGGCTTTCAGGAATCTTCTAACCCAAACCCAAGGGAAATGAGACTTGCCCCAAATTTCTGTATCTATCATACTCCCACTACTTTCCCATGAGGTAAATGGAAAGGCAGAATAGCACGAAATTTCTGAGGCTGGAGTTCTATTCCTCACTCATATTTTCTCATAAGGGCTTTTGCCATTTGTGCCATAACTGCAACTATATGTATTTGAGTGGAAGGAAAAAGTGGGAGTAGGAAATGTAACATGACCCATACCTACATTATGTGGACAAGAATAATCCATAGGATGTCTTTGATGATCTTTGTCCTCTTTAAAAGGAAACTAAACATAAGAATTGAGTGTGTTTGTCTTCAATCTCAACAACTTTATTTTCTGAGAGCCAATTTCTGTAGATTTCCATGACTGATTAAAGGATGAGATATTTGGATGGAGCAGAAAAAGTCCCTATGGAATAGATTAGAGAGTGTTAATATGCTTAAGTAGAAAGGAAACTTCTGTAGAATTAGTGATACACAACTCAGGTTTTGTAAAGTCGGCTGACCATACCAGCATCAGCTCACCAGTACCTTCCAATGACCACTTATTTCCTTGTAACTCCATTGGGTGTGATATTCAGGGTGTCTAAGATCATCTGTCATTTTGCTGGACTTCTTCACAGCCCCTCTGCTTCCTGGCTGAGTTATTTATGTAACATTATTCCACATGGGAAAGCCCAGCTGTTAAAGTTTTAGAATCAGGAATAAGAACACATTTTTATTAGATCTTTCATCTTGTCTACAGTATGTTTTTCTTGGTTTAAATAATGATAACAGCATGCTAGTCCTCCACTATAACTCATTCGCTAGTACATGTCTTTGGGGGCGAGAGCTGCCCTTGCTGTACTTCTGGGGTTCCAATATGGGACTGATAGCAAACTAAAGGTGAAATCCGTGTGTGGGATTTGTATAATCACCTGGTGAGTTTGAACTCATACACCTGGGGTAAGTACTGCAGAGGTAAAAACGATAGAACTAAGTTACATATTGGTAGGAGCAAGATGGGGATTAGAGAGAAAAAAAGGGTTTGGGGGATTAGAAAGTCTTGGTCATAGAAGAAAAGTTGTACTATTTACAAAATTAGGAAAAACCCAGCAAAGAAGGAGGAGGTTGAAAAGGGAAGACAAAGCTTTGTTTGTCATATGAAGTTGCGAGTTGCTGGGAAGAGATCCAGGTGGAAGGGTCTTAGGGGGCACGATGACCTAGTGATGTGTCAGCTTGGTTAGGCTGACCTACATCTCCTAGAATTCCTTTCCCTTTAAGGTTCCGGTTAGAATGGACCATGGGAGAGTTTTGTTGAAATGAGGAGGGCAGAGGCAAAGCAGTAGCCATTTAATTAGCTCATACATGTTGTAACAGATGTGCTGATTAACTTGTTAGCATGAAGTCACAGCTGGGTCTACAGCTACTCTTACCTTTTCCTTCAGCTTCTCTGACTCCTGTGCCAGATGTGTATTTTTTAGTTCCAAGATGAAGGTCACTGGCTTCTTTCTGCAGGATATCCACAGCACCAAGATCAGAGTAACAACTGACATGAATTTCAGCCCATCCTAAAGCTTCTAGCCTTCCCTTCTTGACTATCTGCCCTGTGGGTTTTCAGTTCTAATATCACAAATACAGTAGCCTTACAGGGACTAAACTACTACACCTGCTCCAATTGTGTAAGGTCAGACCCTTTGTATGAGTTGGCTGGCCTTTTCTGGGGTTCACAGAACTGCATGATTTGGTCTGTTTTTGTAGCCAATTTACACCATTCTTTGTCTCAGTAATATTCCTCATTCTAGTGTCCTATCAATTTCTTCACCACTTCAATCTTCAAAGTTCTTTCCCATTGACTCCATGGACTGGTCTTCTCTGACCACGCCATCTAAATCATCCTTTGTTTTCCTCAGAGTCCTTACTAGAGATTGTTTGCTTATGTAATTAATTTTTTGGTTAGCTGGTCTTCATTACAATCTAGGTTCCATGATAGATGTATCTGTCTTGTTCCACACTGGATAACCCTGACCCTAGCACTGTGGCTGGCACACAGCCAGTTCTCCAAGAATTGTTTTAGGAATAGAAAGGGCGATATGGAAGACCTTACTTTGTAGGGTAGGAATGTCAAAGGGATTAATTTTCTATCCCTTGGGGACATACAGATCATCCTGAGTTCCACCCCTATTTCTTTTCTTCATGCAAGGTTGAACTAACTGCCTAGGGATTCAGGAACCATCTCAGTAGTTCCTACATCCAATTTCTAAGTGTTAACAGATTCAATTACACTTCTTTGAAAAGATGCTTGTGATAGTTAATACTTCAACTAGTATTGGAACTGCCAGTAGTATGAATGCAATTTTACATTGTGGGTTTAGAATTAAGTCACTGTATGTTTTTTGGCCTTGATTCACTTAGGGCTAAGAATGTGACCCTATATTGTGTTCTATAGCTCTCTTAATTTCATATTGCAGACTTCTTAAACATTATTTTATAAGTCAAAGAACTCTCATTAGTTTTCAAGATTTAATAAAGGTTCAACTTGTGAATAACACATTGATTAAAAAAGCAAGCCAACTTTATTAAATAATATCAAAAGAAAAATGCTATCTTGTGTTTTTTAGGAATCTAAATGAAATATTGAGATTATTCTATCTTTATAATTTTCAATTTCCAAGGTCAAATATTTTTAGTGTTACCCTGAGCCTGCAGGTCACTTTTCTTTAACACTTCAATACTGGAAATAATTCTTCAATGCTGGCCTTCTTGAAATCCTTCATGCCATAATGATTTCTTATTTCTTTTTAAATAGTATCCTTGCACATTTTTTCCAACATTTAGTCTAGACATACTACTTGATCAAAAATGTTGAAGTGACTCATAAATTACATGTTTTGGCAATTTGGCTACAAACCTTCAGTCACTATGCATTTGCTTGTAGGTTACTTCCCATATCAAATAAAGCTCAACCAGTAGTGGTGTCTGGGTATTTTGCAGTTCTCAAGTGGTCTCATCCTCCACATAATGTATGTGATTTACCCTTATTCCCAATATTTATGCTCCCCCCACCCCGATAAATCTGTTATGGTTAAGGATATTAACACAAACCCTCTGAATTGAAAACAGATTTTGCTTTCCCATTGTTAAATTCAATGGTCTCAAAGCCATTGTGAATAGTTTTGTCCTGAGTTAGAAATCAGACATTTAGTGATTTTTCTCTATAAAGTCTCAGATCAACTGGTAGTTGTGATTAAGCAGTGAGGGAGGTTAATGTATATTGTTGGAACTAACTTAAGATACTGTTTTTCTATTCCTATCTAAATGCTTGTTGAGTTAAAAGTTCAACTAAAAAATATAGTTGCACCAATTCATTTGGTTAAGCAAATCCTTTCTAGTTATAGGTATAATAAAAGTTTATCTGTGTGAATTCGGTGCTGGGAAGATAACAGAAAGTCCATGCCACGCAAAGCAAGGTACTTAGTACATATAAGCTTTTTTGTATTTCTCAATAAATGGTATAAATTGGCTGAATAATTGACTCTGAGGGACATTGCTCACAGGTAGATTTTGGACCAAATGTTTGGGTATCTGAAGGCTCATAGTGGAGGACAAAGTTGAAAGTAATTGTCAACAATCTGTCACTCTCATTCAGAATCCAATTTCTCCCATATCTGGGGGGAATTAATGACTTCATATCTAAAGAGAGTAATTTAGGCTCTTGAAAGTTCACTCAGAGAAACAGCAATAGAACAGCTTTAAGATGCAAAAAAACATAAAAACTTCTCCCAAAGAATCTTGACCAGCCATTAATTAAAATGCAGGTAAAATGAACAGAAACATTTCTCTATTCCCATCTCACTCAGAAGGTGCCAATTTCAATCATTTAACCTCTAAAGAAACTGTTCTCACCCATCTGACAGTAAGACAAAATTGGGAGGCTGAGAGTTCATTTTGATTTTTATTACATACCACAGACATATTCACTAACCAGAGTAGGATGATGCTGTTCTCTTAAAATCACAGGAAATATTATTTCCACCTCCCCGCTTTTTCCTGATATTGGAGCTGCATTTCAGATTATTTTGGGATTACTTTAGGGTAAAGTAAAAGAAATCATGGAAGGCAGTGTATAAATGACATTATTATGAAGCTAAATGACATTATGAAACTTGTAGTAACTTGCTGATTGAGACTAACAAGGCTGTATAAACAATGCTGATATTACTCAGTTGCTTATATTTTGAACATCTACCCTTTACCGGATATGTGTGAAAAGTGGTCCCTAAGAATCTTCCATTCTTTGCAGCTTCCTATGGTCCAGGAAGTTCCCCAAAGGCTTCTAAAAGAGTACAAGTTCTTGCTTATTAGAAATCTTTTCTGTGCACCTGGGAAATGTAGACAGTGAAACCACTTCTGCTTCTTAGAATCACGGCTGCTTTGGGCATCGATGGAGTATGAGCCACTAAGAGTTCCTAAAATTATTTGACCTGACTAGTGTTACCTTGGCTTTATATACTATGCAGGAGAGTCTCTGGAGAGTACAGTATTGTATTCCTGGTCCAAATTAAGGCTGGCATGGATGTATTTAACCTTGTTTACACATACACCAAAGGAAGAACTTTTTTTTTTTTTTAAGGTTTTTTTGTCAGGTAGGAGGGAAAATACATGTAACTAATTTTGAGGTAGGTAACAGACGGAAGTGAGAAAAAAAAATAGAAGACCCCCTAGGATCTAACCTCTGTCCACCTTTTTAGGCTTATGTCTTAATACGCCTCATGTGGCACAAGCTAGGGACTTAGAGTCCATAAATATACCACTGGTGTTTTGCATACTGCTCTTCATTCAGTGTAAGCACTGCTTCTTGGGAAGGAAATTCTTACCTCTACGGTGTCACCCTTATTTTCTCCTAGAATCCTGGCATTATCTGTTATAAATGCTATCACATTGCACTTTTGTATAAATAATCTCTCCCATCCACTGCATTAGGAACTATTAGAAGGCAGAAATTGTGTACTGGTTTTTCTGTCTTCAGTGATAACGTACTGTATGCACTCCATAAATGCTTCTTGAAAGAATGGTGATACATTCTATTTACAAGTGCTAGGTTTTTCCCAGAAAACTAGGCAGAGACCTGTTCGTTTCTCACTTTGTATACCTGGAGAAGTCACTTCATTCTGACCTCTGTCCTAAGATAAAACTAATGTGCATATTATCACGATAAAGGAATCTGTTACAAATTATGTATTGCTATTATCCCCAGTGTGAAAGGGCTAATTTTTTAATTTGAACATGGAGAGTGTCTGGCACAGTGGACATTAACAAGACACTGGACTTGAATCCAAATTTTTTTAAGTCACAGAGGGAATTCAGTTGACTAAGTGTCCTTTTAATTGGTCATCTTTTAAGACTGCTTGGAACGAAGTCCTCCTGACATGGGCATAACTGAGGCCAATCAGGAACTTAGTATCAGCACAGAACAGTTTCCACGAGAGATGGAATCAAGATTCTAGAGCCAGGAAGTAGGTTAGGGAGAGTATTCAAGCCTTGCAACACATGGACTTAAGTGCCCACCATCCCATCCAGCTCTGTAGTAAGACCATGTGACAGAGGCAGCCACCTGATGCAAAACTGATCCTTAATCCTCTTCTGCATCCGACCACCCCACCAAGACCACAATGGGAATATCTGAATACTAAGTGGACCTAAAACTACCTACATTGCCCTTTGGGCTAGAGAACAGGATTGTGGTAACTCTTTGAAAAAAATACATTAAGGAAAGTGCTAATTGCTTTTCTTTACAGAATCCTGTATGTCCCTAACCTCCCAAAGAGTCACAATGTCTGGGGTCAGAAATGAGCTGCCTCCCACTCTATTAAGCATATACACACAGCACCAAGTTTTATATGCTACCACACATTTTTCAAAGAAATTATTTCTTCCTCCACTTTCCACCTACCTCCTCCAAAATGTCAAAATTTCAGAAATGTCTTAGAACTGATTATCTAGAATATTCTTCGCTTTATTCATACCACTCATATTGGATTTGGATTTGTGTTAGCACATAAAAAGATCAGTTGACATAGCTTTTTGGAAAGTCTAGCTTGCAGCAGAGTTGGACAACAGATGGCCACTCAGAAACCAGCCTCAGAAAGGTGACATGCTCTGCATGTATATGCTGATAAGAGTCCTATTTTTAGGACACCCGGAAAATTCTTGACCTAGTGCATAGCCCAGGAGAAAAACAGTTCAGAGTACACACAATGACCATAGCCTGATTCCTGGTCTAAAGCAAAATAGACAACTTTTTACCAGTTACTTAGGCCAAAATTGTAAAATAAATATATAGACAGCCTACAGCAGCTTTTATCTTTTGCAAAAAAAGCAGGCAATGCATCACAAGCTTTTCTTACACGTTTCCTAGAATTCTTTTCAAGTACTTTAAAGTGGTCTTTAAAAAAGATGGCTTTCAATTCCATACTTTGTTTCTGCAGAAAGAGCTAGTGGCAGACTCATTTTCAAATAATTCTAAATAATTTTCTTTTCTTAAAAAGAGAAAAGGAATTAATAGCTAAGGATAATATCTAATTAGTACTACCTATGATGGGCAATTTTTAGCTAAGATATTTAAGTTCCCCCTAGCTTTGAAATTCTAACAGGATTTCAGTTAAACCTTAAAAAAAAAGGAACCTATGACCTTTTAATAACTGCTCTACTGCAAAATTTATGTCATATTCCAAATGTTTCTCTTGCTTTGATGAAGGTTATTGAAGGTCTTTATTATCAAAACTCAAAGACACTTATGCCAAGGTATACAGACAAGCAGATTTGAAAAATCGCCTACTGAGTTACACAGCAGATTCCAGTTCAAGATGACACACAAAAAGTAAACTAGATTTAAAGTGCTGTATTTAAAAACAAAAAAATTCAGTTTGCATTTTGGGGCAATTAAAACTGGAGACCTGACACTAAAAAGAAAGACACATACAGGGTTATCATTCTGAATTGTTCTATTTTGCTCTTTTCACTCTAAGAATGTAGTCTTATTCATAGAATGACAGCTGGTCAATTTATTCATAAGATATTTATCCATACTTATCTAGGCTACTGGACCAGTCATCTATTCTAAACTTTTATGTTACATATGGACATTTTCTCAATAGTACTCTTAAGTCACATCTCATTTACTTTAAGAACCACACAGGCTTGTTTTAAACAGTTGAAATGGCTGTAGTACACTATATAGTTTGCTTAGATGTACTCTGTTAATGGTCTGGTGTGGCCACAGGAAAAGCAAGCATTATTAAATATGAATGCAATCCTTACCAACACAAATTGAACCTTTTTTTTTTTCCCCAGTAAAAAAGCTAGCCCAGAAAAATGTCTCATTCTATAAAGATTAATCATTTCCAAATCACAGTGAAAGGAAGTGGAGTAATTTACCAATTTTGTTTTCTATTCTATGTCTTAAGAGATACCTCACTAAAAACTGGTATCCGACATAACAGAATAACATTTGCAGAATGTAATATTGTAGTGAGAGTACAGAGGTTGATTGTTACAGACATATTAAACTCTGCGTATCAAATGGTTACATCCTATTTACATAGAACATTGGTCCAATAACAAAAATAGATAACAGCAGCTGGAAATTTATCTCATTCAATGTTCAGAGATAAAAGGGTTAACCATTCTTTCCATTATTTTCTATAGATAAGTCCTTTTTTCATACTGTAATCCGATGGCAATTAAATTCTGATATTTTTCCGAGCTACTGTATGAAGAGAATGCTGAAAGCCATCACTATACAGCATACTGCAACGTAAGGACTCTTCCGTTCACCTGTTGGAAAAAAGGGAGATATTCATGTTGATTCACTGAGTGGTTAACATGGATATGCTAAGGTTATTACTTATTATGGGAGAGGGATATAGAAGAATCAAGATAAAGTTCTTGCCTAGAAGGCCCACACGTTTGGGGGGATGGCCAAAACAAGAACTAGATATAACATAAAAGCAGTACAACACAGAATGAGCTAAATTACACGGATTTATTTCTAAGACCACCTCCTTTTCATGTGTTTAGAAAACCCTTAATGCACCATTCCTATGCCACTGCATAAACCCAGATATTGAAAAAATACAACACAGAATGTAGGACAGAGATCCAAGAGAAACTATCTCAAACAACTCAATTAAGGCCAAAAAAATCGCTTATTTTTTCCTTTAAAAAAGGAAATTTCTACCTATGAAAAGAAATTTGACATACAATTTTCAGCTATGTATTTTTTTCTTGATGGGTCGCAATTTAAACATGAGAGTGATCAATAAAACTTCATGTAAGAAAGCAGACATAAAATACAAACCAAGAAAGATTTATCGACAGGGAACTGATGGTTGAGGGGAAGTGAGCAGGGAATGGGTGAAATAGGTGATGGGGATTAAGGAGGGCACCTGTGATGAGCATTGGGTGGCATATGGAAGTTATACCTGAAACTACTATTACACTGTATGTCAACTGGAATTTAAATAAAAACTTTAAAAAGAAAGGGTATAAGATGCTTCATAAAGAAACATTTTAGAAAAAACTATTTCTGACCTGGATTTCATATGAAATGATTTATAGTGTAGCTCTTGGGTTAGGAATGTAGAACTTAAAACAACCACTTTTATAAGAGTCAATTCTCACATGTG
Source organism: Panthera uncia (assembly GCF_023721935.1). Classification (NCBI taxonomy): domain Eukaryota; kingdom Metazoa; phylum Chordata; class Mammalia; order Carnivora; family Felidae; genus Panthera; species Panthera uncia. Next base: position 61,445,970 of record NW_026057577.1, read on the forward strand.
TTTAAAAAGTGTTTGTATTTGGAGAACTTCCCTCCCATGAAGCAGAATGGAGGTGGCTTGTGAAACTGTCTTGCAAACAGATTAGAGATTCTGTGATTGAATTATCCCAACGTCATCTTGTTCTTTTCCTGTTTGTTCATTAATTGAATGGCTGTACAATTCCACAAAGCACCAGACATTTCTGCTGCTCTGAGGGTGTGAAAGAAAGGAAGAAGGAAGAGCGAGTGACATGCTATTTCTAGAAATAATCATGGCATGTACCTGGTGTCCTGTAGTAGAGATTGTATATGCTCCCCTCACCTGTGCTTTTCTATGGTGTTTAAAATCAGCTCCCTCCCAGTAACTAAGTTCCTTTGGTGATGAACCATTTCATTTGGTAAGTTAACTACCTCTGGCAAATGCCAATCTTGACCATTCTCATCAACTAAAATCCTCAAGGTCATTTTCATTTTCAGAGCTTCCTCAAAGAGCTCACATCATATTGTTATTAACTTTATATCTTTGTGTCTGCTCAATGACAGTGTTCATAGAAGATATTACACACATACAAATAAAAGAAACATTTGGTGTTTTTCTATCCAGAGACATTTAGGGGACTGCTTTCAAGCTAAAGGAAATTCTAAAAAGTAAGACAACAGCATTTTCACAATGCCACTATCTCAATTGGAAAAAAAAAATCTTTTAAAACTAAAAAATAACTTGGGACATCATTTTTAAACAATGTTAATTCTTTTGAGGCAATACCCAAATTATCAAACAAAACCAAACTATTCAGACATAGTTTTCAAGTGGATTTCATAAGCAAGCCAGTCACTCTAGTTAGGGCTAGATAATCTCATTGTCTAATATAGTCTTATTAAACACCTAAAAGAAGAAATTAAATTGCCCTGAATTTTCCATCTGCTGGAGATTAATTTTTGAGGAAGTTCTTCTCTTCCTCATCTTCCAACTCAGAATGCTATAATTTACATATGGGTTTCATTTTCCTGTTTTTAATTTTCTTAAAAGAGATTGCCATGTGGTAGAGCTAAACATCTTTGGTGAACTTGTGTAAGAATGTTACTTCTTGTCTGGTCTTAGGTCTGTCTAAGTGAATGTGAAACAGTTGCTGTAACGTGATGTGTAACATGGTAAGATGATTTGGCTGGGCCTTTTCCCATTAAAACTGCATCCTTTCTTGGTGGATATATTCTGTATCAAGATAAGAGAGGAGTATATCAGCATTAACATTTTCTGAGCCATTTTGCCAAAATGAAAAGCTAATGCTTACACATAAGTGGCAAGAATGCATAGTTTAACTGAACCATTTAACCTAAGGCATTCATACTGTTAAGAGAAACAATGAAGACAATAACTGACCAAGCAAAAAGAAAAGGCAGTTTATAATCAGACAATAACAATGGATGATACTGAAGGCAATCATTAGGAAAGCTACAAACTAAATGCCTTAAATTTTCAGTTATACTTCGAAGTAACCATTGTGAAAAGTGTCACCTGGGTTGGCTACTGAATGAAGGTGTACAGACTTCTCTAATTTATTATATAAAATGGATTTAAAATACCTTGATACTTAATTTAATACCTTAAAGAACTTTTATTTATGACTTAGCAACTTCATCCTATTGAGGTGAAAGCTCTTCCCCCTCACTGCAGACTTTTTATTTTTACCAATGAACTTTCAGTATTACTTTGACACAGAGACTATGACTCTATTAGGACAGTTTTGTTCTTCCATTATGTTCTCTCTTCGCAGTTTCCTTGAGGGTTTCTTTCGACTCTGTCCTTGACAATATTGTTTCTTTTTCTGGGTAACTTGGCTTTGAAACGACATTAATTTGCATATATTTACATTTGCTACTCTCTATCAATCAGCATTAGCCATCAAGGGTGCTCTTCTCTTTATCGCTCCCTTTGTTATTTTTCAAGTGATTAAGATTTCTACTGTTATTTCAGGCTTTGTGCTGTTGAGTTGCACTAGATGTCAGGTAAGGCTGCACCACAAATCTCTGCAAATCTAGGTTGGGCCCTCTCAACTCTGGTACTACTGACATTTTGGGCTAATTCTCTGCGAGGGGCTGCTCAGTGCATTGTAGGATATGTAGCAATATCAATGACCTATACTCAGTATACGTTCCTCCCCCATCTAGTTATGACAATCAAAAATGTCTTGGGGGGGAGGTGGGTTTAAATGTCCTGATAACTACTTAGCTAGGCTTCATCTGTGCTCTACAAACTCTCTGAAGTCAATTTTCTCCCTATAATAGAAGAATTCTCATGTCTATCACCCTAAGAGATAATAAAGTATGACAAAGAACAATGAGGAAGGACAGTTTAACATGTTAAAAGCACAGTGAATTCTCAAAAAGACGCCTGCTTCAGTAGTCAATACATTAGAATGAGGGCCTTGAAGGAAGTAATTTTAGGTGCCTCTATACACTACTGTCATTTTCTGGCAAGAAATCTGGCTAAGGAATCTTAGAATCTCATCATAGCAGATTTTAAAAGGATTTCTATATAATTTAGTAGGATGCTTACAAGTTCTCCTGTTAATGGTTCTTGCCTATCACTAAAAGCTCAAGGGAAGAAAACTTGCTCTCTCATAATTATTTATTTCAGTGGCTAACAACATATGAATCTTAGAAGATGCTAAAGAATTAGAAACTCTCACAATGAATTTTTAGTCCTTAGTTGAGCCTAGGTTATACCTATAATATCTTCAGATATATTACACCCATTCTCAGGTATTCTTTAGAAAAATGTCTAGCTATTACAAGAACTTAGTTTGTAGTTTTCAATCTTTAATCAATTTTGTTTCCTGTTATGAACCATCTTTTAAATTTTCCACATTTCTGAGAAGTGAATCCAAAATAAAACCTAATACTCTAAATAGAACACACATTATCTAAGGGACATGACTCCTAATTTTTCTCTATTCAAAGTGACTCGTTGGGGTAATTCAGGCTGTTGTCAGGTTGGCTAACTAGAGTAACTGTCAAATGTAGGAAAATTTGTCTTTGAAGTCTCATAACTTTATAAAAGAAAAAAGTAGTTATATATAAATTAAATATTGGGAAAATATTAAAATCAACCTTTTTTTTTTGAGGGGGTCATGTAAATAATTCCAAGGTGGAGAAGAAATATTCATTTTCAGTCCAAGTGGAACAAGTACAAATGCTCTGAAATGTTTTGGAACCAGCAATGTTAAAAAGGGTATACTCTATTATTCAGAAATACTGGTAAACTGTATCAGTAAAATACATTTTAATTCATTCACTTGCCAATCATTTGAGAGTCTACTATGAGCTAGGCACTGTGCTAAATGTCATATACACACAGGGATGAGACAAGGGTATATTACTATCTAAACATAAACACAAAAACACCACAAATTTTATATGAAAAGTTAGAAGATAATCACATTTAACTTTAATCAGAACAAAACTCAGCTATGATCACATGAATTTGACAGGTGAAACAGTTATTGCTTTCTAAAAACAACATTCTAGGACTTAGCATAAGGCAGTAAAATGATTATGTTTAGACAGTTGGTTAGCAAGCCTTTCATTAGATGGGAAATTCATCCTTAGTGACCAAAACAGTACAAATTATACAGAGCAGCATACTGTATACTATATGCATGTGTGCATAAAACTATAAATGTCTGTCTGAAATCTCAACACCAGCAAAGCACAGTATTTGATATGCGAATTAAGATTTTTTCTTGTATTTTCCATTTCCCTGTGTATGAAGTATTATGAGGTATCCACCATGTCTAGTTTTAGCACAAGAAAAAGTTTGGTGGAACTCTATAAACTTACAGCTGATGATGTGGAAGTTATAGAAGGACACTTACCAATTCTGGCGCACTTCCAAAATATACCCAACAATCTGCATAGAGTAAAAAAAGGAAAAAGTAGCTATTGTTTAGTGGGAAAAGTAAATCATTCTCTCAGTATCATATAGAGAATTCATTATACACTGGCATTTTCTCTTTTGATACTTTGCTTCAAAAACTGAAATTTATTTGATATTGAGCCACCATCTTTGTAGGAAAGGAGGCCACATGAACTTATCAACTGTTAGTGTACATAAATTGTCATAAACTGGGATATATGCAGTATCCTAGGTTAAACACACAGAAAATTAATATGACTGGCAAAAATTTGCACAGGGTTTTTTTGTAGAATTAATTCAGTCAACTTCAGTTGCTTTACTTTTAAAAGTAGAAAATACATATGCCAATTTGCATAAACATTAATTTTGAAAAAATGGTAAACGAACATTTGGTTGGTTTGGTAGGATTTTGACATTTAAAAATAAAACTCTCACACTAAAGAAATTACTTTTTACAGAATGTAGTTCTATATTTAAATACTTTATAGCCATGAACTCCAATGATAGCATTTGCATAGCTATGTCATTCAGTAAGAGAGAATATAAAAATATGTAGCTATGTTTTCTTTTTTTTTTTTTAAAAAAAAATTTTTTTTTCAACGTTTTTTATTTATTTTTGGGACAGAGAGAGACAGAGCATGAACGGGGGAGGGGCAGAGAGAGAGGGAGACACAGAATCGGCAACAGGCTCCAGGCTCCGAGCCATCAGCCCAGAGCCTGACGCGGGGCTCGAACTCACAGACCGCGAGATCGTGACCTGGCTGAAGTCGGACGCTTAACCGACTGCGCCACCCAGGCGCCCCTGTAGCTATGTTTTCAATATTAGTACAAAATCCTAGTTTGGGAACACTATATGAGTTAAATATGGCAATTAAAATACATACATTCTGGAAATAAGAATTACAATGAAAATGTTCATTTCAATTCTATGAATGAATATACTATGAGTTGAATACAAATTATGTGTATTTCACTTCTTTGGCATGTATAAAAAGTACTGCCTTTAAAAGAAAAGCAACCGAATCATTCAATGAATAGAGGTAGCTAAAAGATATAAAACATTGTAGGCAACTATTTTGTTGTTTTGGCAAAAGAACAGAATTACAAATGGTATTATACATTGCTAAAAGTCAAGACAGATCAGCAGTACTTATTGCAGTGGGTTAGGACTGGTGTAACAATATCAAAATACTTAAATTTCAGGTAAATTGATATACTTTTTGCCAAAAGAGATGGCTGGCTGATGAATTATTGTATCTGAGTGGTTAAGACTGAAAGAAAATACTGCTTCAATTGAGTTCTATATGCATTCCTCCTCTGAAGTGTAACTTCCTGACCTCAAAGCAAAATGTCTCTTAGTTCAGATGATATGAAATGGGCATAGATGTTTATTTTGAAGGATGGATATTCTGACAGGTGAAGCAACTTTCCTATAGGAATAAAAGGACAAAAATCAAACATATTCTTGGAAATAATGTAGGATAATAGAAGGGTCAGACTGTGCTTAAGTTTAATTCTACTTAATTGTTGCATTAACTCTGAACAAGTTATTTTCTCTTTAATAACACTCACCCTCATAGGGTTGTTATAAGGATTAAATGAGTTATTACACAGAAACTCTTCAGAGTAGTGACTAACATGTCCTGTGTTCAGTAAAAGACAGGTTAAAGGCACATGTGACAGTAACTTCAGATATCACTTAAAATTGGCTTACATTTCACCAAAAAATCGAAGGCAACTGGTTAGTGACATGCAATGCCATGGTTCTTTGACTGTAAAAATCTGAGTGGAACATGCACTGTGGATTTAAAGCTACTCTGGCTGAAGGATTCAGAGGCAGGATACCTGAAGCTCCTTCATGAGAAGCTTATAGTCCCAAAGAACATAATCTAAAATCATATGATCACAATCAGGGTGATTTCAGGTTTGCTAACCTAGAAATAACTCAAAGCATCATTAGGAAATTGTGATAACATGGTATATTAAAAGCTAGATACATGAAAAGTTTCCTAACTCGGGCAACTTAGAGATTTATCAGTATCACTTTGGCCTTTCCCATATATTTCCCTACCTAGACATATTTCTGTAATATGCTATTTATTAATTAATAAATAAATGCTATTCATTTAACACAGAAACTTTATTAGTTAGTAAAACCAATACAATTATGCTGCTTGGTTTCTAGGGCTGTAAGCCAGTAAATATATCTGCTGATAGAACTAATCAGGTCTATGATAATAGGCAATGAGAAAAGTAGCAATCTTTTATTGCTGCTTTTTAGTTCTGTATTATTTGAAGCAGTAAAAAATTAAGTTGTTATTTTCAACAGTGAAGTCATCAAGAACCTGCTTTATCCAACTGGTCTCTATACATCTTTACTTAAACATGGAATACTCACTGTAATGAAAGGGCAGTTTATTATGAATCTCATAAAAATGCATATTGTAACAAAAGGACAATGGCCTGTAAAAATTTCTCCTGAAGAAAATATTTCTTATATACAAGTCAAAATAAAATGGGGCCTAACATTTATAGAAACAGAAACAAAGTTTAAAAAAAAAAGCTTTAAAGAGCTGAATGGACCAGTATATGCTTTACAGTACAAACAGAAGCATGCCATTTCTTTGCTCTTCTATGTAGGAGAAATATACTACTACTCAGCCTCTACTGTAAGGCTGGCAGCCCTGAGAACTCCTTTTTCAATGTAGCATGTAATGGATGTCTTCCTGCTCCCAAAGGAATGAGGAGCAGACATTTCCACATGCCATCTACTTTCTCCATAACTGTATTGGAAAGCTAAGTATTGTGACTAGTTTTTAATGAAATACTATGATTATTACTTTATTTTTAGAGAGAGAGTGTGCACATTAGCAGGGGAAAGAAAGGAAAAGGGAGAATCTTAAGCAGGCTCCACAGGAGCCCGACATAAGGCAGGATCCCAAGATCCTAGGAACATGATGTGAGCCGAAGTTAAGAGTTGGATTTTCAACCAACTGAGCCACGCAGGTGCCCTGTTATGTGATTATTTTTTAATGAAATAAATAAATATGTTATTAGGTAGGTGTTATGTAGTATATTCCAATACCAAGGAACAGATCAATGAGAATGTTTATTGGTTTCTAACATATGCTTTAAGTTAATCGTCAGGGGAGGAAAGGCTTCATGCACAACTAAGCAACACATAAGATTATACAACTTCAACAAACTGACATAGTACTATATAATTGCAACAAATGGACAAAGGATTAAAATGAATAAAGACTTAGTGCAAGAGGACTTCAGAGGAAAAAAAAGTGGAGTGAAGAGAAATCAATGTCTATGAAGGAAGAGGGGGATTGTCATAAAAACTGATGGACAAATAACCTCAGTATTGCTATTTTACCTAGCAATAGATTATCAGTTTATTGGAACAGGATCACGAGATTTTCAATATTCACAACTGATTAGAGCTTCTACTTATTCTTTTACACATGTCTGAACAACCCTAATAAATAAAAAGGAAGAGATGGTAACAAAAACCAAATAATTTAGATAATGGAATGTTTGGATAAATGCTAATTATGACCTGAAAGATAAAATGGAAGTAAAGGAAAGAGAAGCAATTATTACTTTCACAGTTGAGTATCTACCACCTTGCCTCTTGCAGATTTTTATTAGTGGAAAAGCAAAATTTGACTTTGCAGGATCCTAATCTGGCCTGATACAGGTTTGGAGACAATTATTCCAATGTGAAGTATTCTTTCAGCTTTTATTTCTTAAAAGGATTAAACAGATATAGGCTTTTATCAAGAAAGGAGTTTGAGTCCCATGTTGGGCTCTGTGCTGGCAGCACGGAACCTACTTGGGATTCGTTCCCTCTCTCCCCTCTCTCCCGTTTCTCTGCCTCTCCCCTGCTCACATGCTCATGTGCTCTCCCTCCCTCTCTCAAAATAAAGTTAAAAAAAAAAATGATTAAGAAAAGTATTCACATAAATTAATAAATATGCAAGGCAAATAAAATGTACACAGCTCCCACCACATGGTCTCTGTTTTTTAATATACTCTTCCTTTTGGTTTAATTCAACATGTATTTCTGTATTATGTTTTTTTCTTTTTTTAAAGCTTACTTATTTTGAGAGGGAGAAAGAGAGTGTATGCACACGTGTGCATGTATGGGGGACAAGCAGAGACAGAGGGACAGAGAAAATCCCAAACAGGCTCCGTGCTGTGAGCATGAGCCCAAACTAGACTCCATCTCAGGAACTGTGAGATCATGACCTGAGCCAAAATCAAGAGTTGGAGGCTTAACTGACTGAGCCATCCAGTTGCCCCATATTTCTGTATTGTGAATATGGCACTTAAAAATTTTAATTCTGTGTATCATATTAAGCTCAGATTTTTTTCAGGGTATGAACATATAATAAAACAGATGTGACATGCCCAAGACTTAATTTTTATTACTGTGTTAAGTTAGCTACATAAATTTCTCTAAAGATGTTTGCTTTATGATACTGACAGGGAGCTCATATGATTAGAGCAGTCTTACACTGGAGAGGGAATGTCTACATTATTATTTTTATGGACACAGTGCTTGCAAACTGTTAAATGCTTCAAAAACATAACTTTGTTTTTAATACCAACTTTACCAATTATTCTATAAAAAGTAAGGCGAAATACTGTCTTTGAAAGTACTAAACTGTATTTCTAATCCCAGAAAAAAACACAACTCTATCTTTTTTTAAATACACTTTTTTTTTTTTAGTTGAACACATTTCAGGTTACTTCTGGTATTTATCTTTTTATTTAGTAAGATTCTATGAATAGAAAGTTTTCCGTTTTTAAAAAATATATTTTGTTAAAGTTTATTTATTCATTTATTTTGAGAGAGAGAGAGGGGAAAACTTGAGCAGGGGAGAGGCAGAGAGAAAGGGAAAGGGAATCTCAAGTAGGTCCTGTACTGTCAGTGTGGGGCCTGGCATGAGGCTCGAACCTATGAGCCATGGGATCATGACATGAGCTGGAACCAAGAGTTGGACACTTAACCGACTGGGCCACGCAGCCATCCCCAAAGTTTTCAGGTTTTGAAAAATAGAGGAGAAAATAATGCAAAAAGTTATTATAAAAATAATTTATATATAGGAATTAAATTATTTAATGCCTTTTATGGTAATTTACCCTCAATGTCTATAAGAACTAATATGGGTTATTAGATATCATTAGTAACATACCCAGTTTTATTTCTGTCCAGGAGGCTGGGTGCCAAAGATCGGATATAAGCACAGGTACATATAAGCAGCAAGATTACAGTCAACAGACTCTGAAAATTGAAAATGGCAGACTAAAAAAAGAGAAAAAGAAAAATTATTATCATAAGAAAAACTGCATAGGTAAAAAATGCCAGACAATTCCATATTAAGAATCATAGTTTTGTTCTTCAAAAAAGGCAAACAGAATGACATGTCTGAGAATACTTAAAACCCCAAATCATAAGGTATTCAGAGAGTGTACTTTCCTCTCCATTCTTTGGGCTAAGGAATGCAGAAGATGCAACAAAAATTCTAAATTCAAGAATTTGAAAACATTACCAAAAATGTCATGAATCCAAGGAACTCACCAAAACTCAATCATTATGTAATTAATACAGATGTTCTAGGAACCCAGACTTTGAGGCAGGACAGAGAGTCTCCATGCTCTGCCTGTAGCTGGCCATAGGACTTCAGCTGAATCACTGACCTAAGGCTGTCTTTCACATCTGTAAACCTTGGTGGACAGCGGGGATATAGACTAAATGATGGCTCAAGTTTCTTTCAACTCTTAAATTCTTTTAGAGTAAGAATGTTTTAAATTTAAGCAATCATGTTCCATGCATTGACTAATACCAGGCTATTAGGTTTTGGTGAAAGAAAACCACTTGCTCTTTCACTGTTGGTTCTTTAAAAGTTATTGAAATAATTTAACACAGGAATGATTGGAAATCACAGTTTTTCAGTCAAAGTAAAATGGAGGCGGGCTTAGTGTACTCAAAATTCAGCTCAAACATCATCTTTTCCAGGAAGTTTCTTTGGACCTATCTGCCTCCCCTCTCCTATTTCATAAAAAACTCTCCTTTCTGTTCCCACACAAACTGTTACACATTTTATAATACTCATCCCTGAAAGTGGACATTGCCTTATCAGACTCTGAACTCCAGCACCTGACAAGGCACCTACCACAGAGCAGACCAAGAAGTAATGCCTGAATAAATAAAACAAATTTTTGAAGGTGCAAGAATACCACTATATAAATAATAAAGAAAAATTGCTTCCATTTTACACAGGTAGATAAAATATATCCATCTTACACAGCAGCTAGCAATACGCTTAATTAGTAAACCCAGAGGCACCTCCCATAATGTCAGAAGTTAAAGAATAAGAGTTATAAAAATTTTTTGAGAAAGGCAAAATTGTTACTTGTAAATGTTAAGTGCTACCTGAAAAGCCCAAAAGAATTTAGTGAAAAACAATTACAGACAATAAGGGAATTGGGTGTGGCTGGGTACACAACTTAAATATTTAAATCAGCAGCTTCATGACTGTATTACCAACTGGTTGAAAGACATAATGGAAAAAAAAGTCTCTATTTGTAACAGCAACTAGAATAAAAAGCTGAAATATCCAGGAATAAGCCTAACAAAAAATGCAGTACTGGCATTAAAGAACAAAATTGACAAAACCTTTAAACATACCGAAAAACATAAAATTAGAATGGAGTGGTATATGAGGTTCTTACACTGGAAGGTATCATCATAAAGCTAATCTGTAAGTTTAAAGTGTACTCAACACCAACCAGTTATTTTCAAAATAGACAACTGACTTTGAAGTTCATATGGAAAAATAAAGCAAGAATAGCCAGAAGAATCCTAGAAGAACTAGACATGTCAGAAGCTGTCAATATTTTTTAACCTCTTATATGTTTTTATGACAAATATGTACAAACTATTTAAAACATTAAGATAATTACATGTTATGTGCCAATATTAAGGACAAAAAATGCTTATGTACAATGACAAACAGTGGGGAGAACAGTACACAAAATTCCATAATCAGTGTATCTTTAGCTATGTAAACCTTATACAAGCAAGAGGGGAGAATGCAGTGATTATCTCCGGAAGGTTTTTAACCCAATTCTCAACTTTTCTGGATTTCTCTAATTTCTTAAGTGTTATATTTATAGTCTGAAAAAGATAAAAATGACTTGCATTATTAATAGTTGTTTTGCTTGCAAATCATTTCTTAATGGATACACAAAGGTAAAGTTTAATATGGCTTGGTTTTTTTTGAACTGGATTTTAATTTTACATCTGTGAAAACAAGTGATACACATTTTATAACTTAAGTCAATAAATGAACTCTAAAGACAAATTTTATATAGAAAACACAGTATTTCACAATGCTTGTCTTTTAAAGACTGTATTTTGAACATTATGAATTTATTGATATAATATTTGATAACCTCATGAAATATAAAGCACAGATTTGTTTCCAGCCAAAGTAACTAAACATGTATTTAGTATCTATGGTGTCTGAGGCACGAGGCTAGACACAGGATTAAAAAAGACACAGCAGAATTCCTTCCCTTCAGGAGTTTACAGCTAATGATAACTGATATTCACTGAGAGCTTCTTTTGGATTATCTTGTTTATCCTGGTATATTTGAGGTAGGTGTTACTAATACCTTTATTTTATACATGAGACAACTGAAACATACAGCATTTACAATCAAGTTAGAACAGGTCATGTATTTTTAACAAGTAAACAGCAACTCCTTGTAGCGTATGTAAGTGGTTAGTTACTAAGCCATGCGGACAAAAAAAATGCTGGTTTCATAAAGAAAAGTCAGGAAAAGCTTCAAGAAGAAAGCAAGGACTGAAGTCAAATCATGAAAGGGCACAATTGGATTGGCAAATAGACAGCAGGCTCCAGAAGAGACGAGAGCATGGAAAACATCCCCACAGAATCGAGAACTTGCATGTTCAGGGAATAATGAGCAGACTTACTGTATTAAGCAAAGGACCTATGCAGTAAACTGGCTGGGAAATCAGTTTGCCACATAGGTTTATCGCATTCCTAATGGAGTATCTAAATCTCCCAATTTTGCAATGTGTACTTTTTCCTTCCCTAAATGTCTAGTTAAAAAAAAAAAATGCTTAAATGATAGGATGTCTGGGACTGGTTTCTAAATAATCCATTTTGTGTGATGGGAGGAGTGTGGTTGATGATGAAATGCTGAGTATATGAGGCTTCATTATACTCTTCTTCCTACCTTTGTATGTTTGAATTTTTATATAATAAAAGAATTTAAGGGGCACTTAGAGACATGCCTGTTATTAAAGAATTGGAATGTGTATGTATACATTTGTGTGTGAAACAATTTATAAATGAAAACCAGTTACAAGTGTGCAATATAAGATACAGACAACTTTGTTTCTAGGGTTTATAGACCCTAAGATTTAAACAAATAATCTTAGGTGGTATATAGTCTTTTACATGTACTCAGACTGACCAAAAAAGAATGTTTCAAACATCCAGACATTAGCCTACCACTGCTTAGTGTACCTAAGTATTCCTTTTAAAGCTTAGCATCTGTTGTCTGCCGACATAAAATTTTAGTCTAAGGTTTAAAGGAAACAGATGTTCCTGTTATTGTAGCAAAATAATTAGGATTTGTTTAAAATGTTATTAAAATGTTATAAAATTAAAATGTTATTAAAACGTTATAAAGTTATAAAAATGTTATTAAAAAGGAAGAAGCTAAGATTACAAAATAGAAAAGAAGATTTAAAAAAAGGTGATAAGGGAAATAAAGTTAATTTACTGTTTTGTTCAGATCATGACATGTTTTTCAAGGTGCTCTGTGTTTTTGCAGACTATTTTTGCCTGCATGGTGAACTGACTCAAACTTCTGGTTTCAACTTGAGTCCCCCCTGTGAAGTCTTCCCTGTCCCCACTTGCTACACCAAGCAGAGACTGAGATAATTGTGCAGGTGTATATACATGTGATAGCACCCATCAAACTGTAATGGTCTCCTCTATTTTATTGAGGTTCTTATCAACCTCTTGTGCCTATTAAACAGAATAGTGCACAGAAGTCACTGAAAAATGCTGAATGAACAGCAACTTGAAAACTGCAAAATAACGAACAATTTTAACAAATTCAAGAGCATATTTAAATCCCAAATCACCAATGTATGCTATTAAAAAAAAGCGTAGATTAGACTGTTGAATATTTTGTTAACTATTCCAGAGAAACTGCCACGCACTGCTCTGCATTTATATTTACTTATCAATGGTATTTTGGAAAATGCAAATGGAAGAAGCAATACCCTTACGTTTGTGTTAAGGGCCCAGGCTGTAGGGTAAAATCAAGGCCCAAGGTTAATTCCCTCTCAGTATCTAAACTTTGTTTGATCACCAACTGGAATTCAAAGAAAGTCCTACCAAGAAGCCAGCTTCACAGTACTTGCATATGGGACAATGAGTGTTCTGACTCTGCCTGGATGACTGAGTATGCTAGCTGGCTGGCAGAAAATTCTAGAACCTCAGATAATTCTCAAGTCTAAGGCTTATTTACATAATTTTCAGTCAGACAATACCAGGGAGTTATACAGTGGTATGCTACCCAGTTCAACATCAAATAATTCACGTTGCAACCAAGGAGTTATAAATCATTCCTTTTGGAGGCTCTAGGAAAAAAAAAAATCTGTTTTCTGGCCTTCTCCAGTTTCTAGAGGCTTTCTGCAATTCTTGGCTAGTGACTCATCACAGGGACCTTGATACTTCTTTTGTGACTATGACCTGACTGCTTATTTTTTTTTTTTTTAACATTATTTTATTTTTGAGAGACAGAGCATGAGCAGGGGAGGGGCAGAAAGAGGAGACACAGAATCCAAAGCAGGGTCCAGGCTCTGAGCTGTCAGCACAGAGCTGACATGGGGCTCGAACTCACGTACTGTGAGATCATGACCTGAGCCAAGGTCAAGAATTGGACGCTCAACCAACTGAGCCACCCTACTACTTACTTCTTAAAGGAAATCTTATGATTAAATTTCTCTCTGTCCCCATAATTCCAGATAATCTTCCCATTCGAGAATGTTTAGCTTAATCCCATATGCCAGTTCTCTTTTGCTTAATAAGATACCATATTTACAGGGTTTGTTTTTTTGTTTTGTTTTTGAAGTGGTGGAGGGCATTTTGACTACCATACCTAACAAATATTTTTTATTAAGAGGCATCCAATAACATTCCCTCAACTCAGGGCTACCTATGACACTCTCTGGAGCATAACCTCAAATACAACCAGGACAGTAATACTTGGGGTTGTGGATCACAGCAGCCTTGCCTTTTGACCATTAGTCTGAGAGTTGTGTTTATTCTTCGAAATGATACGGTGGAGATCCTAAAATATTTTTCTCCGAAGGCCCCTTTTATTATCCCTCCACACTCCAGCCCTATCTACTACTCACAGCTGATCAGACCTTCTGATATGCTTCAAATAATTAGTGCTATTGTACTAAATCAAATTATCCAAATGTGAAGGAAATAAACTCAACAAGTCACTTTGTATAACCATTCTGAAGTAAATTACAATTTGTTAAGCAATCTGAAATAATGAAAATAATCCAGACTTTCATCTGGCCACCACTAATGAAAAAAATTTATCACTGAATTGATGCAGAATGTTTGATGCAAAGCTTAGTGCTGAAACAAAAAAATTACCTGTGATGTTAACGCATCTTTTAAAAATTCCCTAGTCTCAAGTCAATTTGAAAAGTTAGGAATATTTATTTCAGATTCAATTTTTAATCACTTTATCTATGAAGATACAATTTCTTATTTTTAGTCATTCCTGAATATTAAACCTGTCTTCATTAGGTTTGTATATAAAGGGAAGAGTTCAGTGTAAGGTTTTGTTTTTAGATGTATATATAAAAATAGTCTAAGAAACCACCCAAAACATTAGGAATAGAGGGAAAAATAGGAGAAAAGATCCCAGCAGTATAAAGGCACAAAGAAGCAATGAGAAAAGCAGCAGAAATATACATATTAATAGGCTTAGCAGTTCTTTGGTGTGCTCAACGACTGGTTGCTAACTGTACTTAATCTGCAGAAAAGACTGCCTAAGCCTACGGTATTTTCATTAGTCCTGGATCACTTGAGCTCCTTGTAGCTTATTTATTTTTATCATTATCAAAACAAATTGTTTAACCAATTTATTGATTAAGGGCCTTCCTTATAACACTGTCTGGGGGCTTCAAATGTTGATTGCCTCTTATGTGGTTAAGTGACTGACATATTAATTCTTCCAGTTTTACTGACATTCACTTTAAAAGAAGAACTGAATACCAAAGACTTAAACTTTTACAAGTCCAAATAATAATAATTTTAATTGTTTTAATACTTACTGCTTTTACACAAAAGTAGTGATTTATCCCTCTCCAGAGGTGGAAGGAGACCCCAGAAATGGTATTTGACCTAATTGTGATAAAAATTATACAGCACTGCAAAAGTGGGTCAGCATTGTATCATTTACAATTCTAGGTCAGGCCAGCATTTTCTAACTAGTTTCTACTTGTAAATTTATAGGTAACACTATTTGCTCTTAGAATAGAAAACATGGAAATGCAGGAATAAATGAAGCCTGTATATAAATGTGCCAACACTTGCCCCACACAGGTGACCACAGGTGATTACTAACATCCATTAACACACAGAAATATTAACATTTTCTTTTGGTGTTGTTAGCACCTAAGATCAATCTTTGTTGCTTACTGTAAGGCAGCACTGAAATTGTACCAAACACACAAATTATCTTGGTGTCAGATGAAACCAAGAAACCAGGATTGCTTAATGTTTTAATGTTAAATACTGGTCTCTCAACATGAGTGCCTACTAAACATTTGGATTATTTAGGAAATTATCCAAGTATATAAATTTGTTCTTGGATAAATCCATTACCTCTACATAGCAGTTTAATTTCAATTGTAAAATGAGGAGCTAGAGTAAATAGCCATTTGATCTTACTGGTCCTCTTTCAAATGGTAGAGAGAGACCTTTTCTACTTCCACTTTCCACTTAAAATTAAGAACTTTCATGGCTATGAGGAAAGCTACAGTCCAGAGAAAAGCACCTCAATTCTGTTCTCCATTGGCAACACAGATGGTCATTTGCACTTAGTTTCATCTCACTGTCATGGTATCTATAATGCATTTACTGTGTTTGTATTGCTCAGTTTCCGAGTGATTTTATGAACACCACAGATCTAAATATAAAGCAACAAGGGGATCAAAGGTGTTAATAGGAGAATGCATACATAACTATGGTGAGCAGTAGGCTTAAAAAAAATAAAGCAAAAAATACTTCACATGTTGTTGATAATTTGATAAGACAGAAGTATTCCAAAGGACAAAGTACAACTCCTGTTATGAAGAAAAGTGTTCTGACCATGAAATTGGAAATGTGGCATGAAGCTTGGCTGTTCATAAGAATCACTTGGAGCTTTTAAAGACTATCAATGCCCAGATTTGGACTGAATTGGTTGGGCATTGAATTTCTCAAAGTCCTTTCCACTACACGTTATTTCTCTTTATCATCTCAGACAACACATTGAATTTGCTTATTTAATAATCTCCCCCAGTGGAATGTGAACTCCTTTAAGACACCGGGCAAGACTTTTTGTATCCTCAGACTTGCAATCATTTGAGGACTAGCTAACTGCCATTGTGATGTAGATATCAAAAGACCTGGTTATCTACTTCAGAAACTCTAGCTAGAAAGAAATAAAGGTCACAAGGTATTGCTGTTTTCTGCTACGCTGGAGGGATACTGGAGATAATATAAAGGACTATAGACCCCAAATGAGATCCAGGAGAAAACAGAAGGAGAAGGGAAGGTTTCTTATGAAAAGATGAAACTTGAGATACATCTTGAAGGATGTTAAGAGCTAGGGAGAACAAGGCATTCTGAAGTTCTTAAAAGTATTCATTCATAAGTGATATAGTTATCAGATTGTGTTCTAGTAGTTGTAAATAATTATGGCCGATAAACCTTTTATGGCTGTGAAATTGCATTTTAAAAATGGATTCATTAAAATACAGTAATTCAAATTTAAGTCATGATCACTGAGTTACCTCACAAATACACAAGTTGAGGTGCAAATTCAAAAAGGAACTTCATTGTGTAGCTCTTCGAACTACAGGGTACTTGCTTTCTCAAAAATGCTGACATTCTAAGCTCAGAGGAACAGAGCAGGAAAGAAATACTAACCACGTGGCAGTTGTTTCTATTATCCATCCATGTAAGATTGGCATACTTGAGAGCAACAAATCACTAAGACATACTTTATCTTCCATTATGTTGTTTTTATTACCAACAGCATGAAGATTTCTGGCATCTGGATATTAAAATAAATTTGAGTCCTGGCTCTACTAACTACTAAGTGTACAATCCCAAGCAGGTCAGTCTCCTTGTGTTTGACTTCCTTCACCTGTAAACATCTACTCAGACATTATAGGCTTGAAATAAGACAGTGCTTATAAGTTGATTTTTTGAACACAGCCTGGCATACAGCAAGTGCTAACAAGAGCTATTCTTGTTACTTTTGAAAAAACAAGTATGGCTAGACAGTTTAAATACTGATGATCTTAAACACATTATCTGTCTTGCTATTAGCTAGATCATAAGACACTAAGATGATGAAAATAATAGATCTTTGACTTGTACTAAGAGTAAAATAATTCAACCTTAACATCTATGAAGCTATGCAAGAATTAAGAGTAACTGTCTCTAGGGCCACTTGGCTGATTCAGAAGGTAGAGCATGTGACTTACTCTCTGGGTGTACCCCGCATTGGGGGTAGAGTACTTAAAAGAGTTAACAGACTCTACCATTTTTAAATTGAAAAAAGGAAGATTTTCTAAGTTCAGCAACAGTTCACTAATGGCAATCTTTAAGAGCAAGTGTAGGGCCACCTGGGTGGCTCAGCCGGTTAAGACTCTGAATCTTGATTTCGGCTTAGGTTATGATCGCAGGGTTTGTGAGTTCAAGCCCTGCGTCCAGCTCTGCGCCAACAGCACAGAGCCTGCTTGGGATCCTCTCTCATGCTCTCAAAATAAGTAAGTAATTTTTAAAAAATTAAAAAAAAAAGAGCAAGTATATTCATCCGATTGTGTGGTACAGAGGGAAAGAAGCTGGAGTAAATTCTTGGCTCAGGAATGAATAACCTCCCAATAAACTGCCATCTCCTCTGTAAGTGGTAATGTTCTCCAGGCAAGACCCTGTGATTTATGCCCCATCTATAATCAAAGTAGTTGGAGTAAAGCAAGAAACAATTAACGAATTTTCGATTAAATGTCTAAGGGTTTAGTATTGTATGGGTTTCCGCAGGAACTTCTGGAACATAAGCTCAGCAACTTTCACCCCACAATAGCTTTTTTTGAGTCATGGTTTCTTTTGATACTATAATCAAAGACATGCATCCTTTCCCCACAAGTATGCTCATAAATGCAACATTTGGCCTGTGGATTTAATTAAGTGCACCATGAGGTCCTGGTGTAGAAGCTGCTGACATTTACTATAACAAAAGTAAAATGGCTTCAGATATAGCTTGAGAGATTTCACTATTACTAATACTACTACATCTTTCCTCCCGCCATGCTGGCTTTAACTCTTTTTCTCTGCCTGGAGATGTAAATATTTCTTTTGCAAACTCTCATGACTCGTTTTAAGCTTTCCTAAGAGGCCCAAACTATCAAAGGAATCTGTAATAACACAAAATAATACATAAAACTTTAAAAAGGTGTGGGGAAGGAAGATCCCAGGCCAGGCACCACCTCAAGTACATTCCTGTGAAAAACTGCTTCTGCAGAGATCGCCAATCATTTAAAATCTACTGTTTGTAAAAGAGTATCGTTAAGACTGAAAGAATGGAGTAAAAGGGGCCTGAAAGGTCACTAACCCAACAGACAAAAATTAAGGTGTGGGCCAGGCCCGTGGGGCATTAGAGGACGCAAAATAACAAGCGCGAAGTTGAGAAGCTCTATGTCTCCTAGAGTCAATAACCACAAAGAGTACATTTAAATGATTGGGTTAAGCCAGACCAGCGAATTCCTTTGAACCAAGTCAGAAAAGTGGACTCTGCGGGAGAGGCTGGGACCGGCGGCCGCGGGGTCTTTCTTGGGCGGTCGGCCCCGGTTCTCCTTGTTGGGCTTGCAGGGGCCACATGGTTCCCGGGCCTGTGCATCTTCCGAGGCCGGCAGAATCAAGCTAGTGACTGAACTCCCTGGCCCGCACACCCAGGGCCGCCGTCCAACCCTCCGGCCCTAGCTCGCGCCCACTACCCCTTCACAAAGCTCAACTGCGACCCCACAGCCCCAATTCTTACCATAGTGAGGCCGGCGAAGCCCCAGCCACATCACCCTTCCGGGCGCAGGGCGGAAGAGGCGTGCCCACCCCACTTGCCCTTCTCGTTCCCTCCCCGCGTTCGGTTGGGCCTGTCAGGGCACCTCCTCCTGAGCCTCGCGACCCCGACACTAGGATAGGTTCCTTGCAACCGGAAAAGGCAGGAGTTAAGAGACGTCATGCGCTTCTGCGGAAGTGGACGACACTCTCATTGGCTGCGGGTCGTCAGTCTGTAGGGGCGGGCCTTTTGGAGGAGACCGGAAGTGGAGCGAATGAGAGGTAGTGTCCGGAAGTGGGGGCTGCGTATTTTAGTAATAGTAATCTGTAGTCCTGTCCTTTTTTTGTTTCGCTTTCTTTTTTATTTTTAGTTGTCTTTTATTTCCCTGTAGAACTCGGTGTTTGGATTTTTCCCAGCTCGAATCCCTCTCACTGTATGCTCCTGAGACTTCGGTTTACGGACTCTTGGGGGACGCCTGGGTTCCCTAAACTTGGGCACAGGGCGTGCATCTGCCACGCCCTCTTTTCAGTTTCTTCCTTTGCACCTCAGGGATTTAGAATTAAGAGCGCCTTGGAAAAGCCTTGTATTGGTTGTGGGATTAGGAAAACACTTGAATCTGTAGTATTGTGTTAAGTAGGCTGTTGGACGCTTTTCTAACGCTGGCAGCGTCTCTCTCTCTCTCTCTTTCTCTCTCTCTCTCCCTCTCCCAATTCCCAGCTCTTTGTAAACTGTCCATGGGTTTCATCTGGGACTGAAGTGTACTAGTCCCTTTGGGTCAGGAAAGAAATTTCTGTAGTAACAAATGGAAAGGAACTGCCCTTTCCTGAGTTCAGTAGTTCTTTGGTACTCCCTTTTAATCAGTAGTATTATTTAGCTTCTTCAGTTTTTTTTTGTTTTTTTTTTTAATTTTTAATAATGTTTATTTTTTGAGAGAGAGAAAGCATGAGCAGGGGAGGGGCAGAGAGAGAGAGGGAGAGAATCCTAAACTGGCTCCAGGCTCTGAGCTGCCAGCACAGAGCCTGAAGCGGGGCTCAAACCCTTGAACCCAGAACCGAAATTGGACGCTTAACCCGCTGAGCCACTCAGGCGCCCCTAGCTTCTTCTAGTTTTGATAATCCCATTTGATGAGGCTTTATTATCCCTCCGTTTTTGTCTGCATAGTCTAGATAAAGAAACAGGTGTTTTGAAGTGTTCAGGTTGCATAGTTCTTGGAAACTCAATAAAGGTTTTTGAATTAAATTGGTACTGCTTTTTACCACTAGGCTGCCCCCCCCCAACTCCTTTTTATTTTGTATCTAGTATTGATGTTAATGATTTCCTTTTAAAATACACTGGTAGTTGCGTATGTTAAAAGACCGTGGTTTTACTTAACTGCTTGTTTTCTCTAACCCTCAATAGCCTCCCTAATTTAAGATTAAGGTTCTTTGTGTTCTGTTTATTTTTGTCCTTCCCTCCCCCCACCCCCGTCTTTTTTATATTCTTTCCCCATGGCCCTTAGTTTAAGACCCATGTTTGACTTGCATGTTATTTCTTTTACTTTACTTTAAGAAATGTTTCTCTTAACCTTTCTCCACTTCTAACCCTATTTATTTCTCTTCTGAACAAAAATCCTCCAAAGACTTCTTTATGTTCTAAATCCGAAGTCCTCTTTTTAAAAGTGTAGCTTTTACTCCCATTCTTCCCCCAAATGCTTTTGTTATTGTCACCAGTGATCTCCAGGTGTTGATCATTCCCAGTCTTTATTGTATTAGGCCTATCAGCCTCCTTTAACACAATTAATCACTTCCTTCTCCATGATACATATTTTTTTTCACTTGATTTCCAGGACATCCCACTCTTTTGGTTTTCTTTCTTAAGGTTTTCTACCTTAAGGTTTTCTTTCTAAGGTCTTCTACCTTATTGGTTGTTCTTTCTGTCTTCCTTCTACTCTGCCTGATCTCATATTGTTGAAGTGTTCTAAGGCTCAGTCTTTGGTTCTGTTCTTTTCCTCTTCCTACATTTTTTTTTTTTTTTTGATATCATCAAGTCTTAATGACTTCAAATACCATCTGTATACTGAAGACTCCCAAATTCATATTCCTAGTCCCCCCCTCTTTCTGAACTCCATACTCAAGTATCCTGTTGTCTATAACAGGATTCTTTAAAGGTATTGCAAACTTACATGTTACAAACTGAACTCCTTTTCCTCCAAAACCTGTTCCAATCTTTGTCACCTCAGTTGATGGCAACTCTGTTCAGCCAGTTGCTCAAAGTTAAGTATTTGGAGTCGTTCTTGACCCTGCTTTGTCTTCTAGTCCATCAAATCCATCAGTGAGTCTTTTGTTGACTCTCTCCATAAAATATATCTAGAATTTAACCATTTCCTACTATTTCTGCTGTTAGCACATTGATCATCTCTTCCTTGGATGTCTGTTATTAGTCATTATGATTTGTTGCTTGGATTAACAGTAATAGTTCTAGCTGGTCTCTCTGGTTTCTTCATTCCTTGCTTCTTTGCAATCTATTCACACGCAATAGCCAGATTGATACTTTTAAAATATAGGTGAGAAATTGTATTAAAATGTAAGATTCTAAATGCAATGTGTTATCTTAGATTGGATCCTGGAACAGGTAAAAGATATTAGAGGAAAAAATGGTAAAATCCAAATAGTCTAGAGTTCAGTTAGTAGTGATGCACCAATGTTGGTTTCTTTGTTTTAATGAATGCACCATGGTAATATAAGATGTTACTATTAGAGGAAACTGGGGCAGGTATATATGGGTACTCTGTGTTATTTTGCAACTTTTCTGTAAATTCAGTATTACTCCAAAATAGAAAGTTTATTAGAAGGAATGTGAAATTACTTCTTTGCTTGAAAACGTTTTATGACTTCTCATTTGATTCACAGTAAAAGCTAACATCCTGACATTGGCCTACAAAACTCTACATGATCTGGTTTCCCATTACCCTTGGTATTCTCTCCTCGCCTCACTCTGTCTCAGCCATATTGGCTGTCTTGTTTCTTCAGTATACCAAGCCCACGGCTACCTTAGGGCCTTTCCACCAACTGCTTCATCTGCTTGGAATGCTTTTTCCCAAACATCCAAACAACTAAATCTTTCATCTCCTTTATGTATGTGCTCAAATATCACCCTTTCAAGAAAGCCTACCTCAACTTCCTTTAAAAAATTACAACTTTGCCTCTTTAAAATTAAAAAAAAAAAAGAAAGAAAAAATTAAAAAAAAAGCGGGGGCTCCTGGGTGGCTCATTTGGTTGAACATCTTACTCTTGATTTCGGATCAGGTCATAATCCCAGGTCTTGGGGTTGAGCTCCATGTTGGGCTCTGTGCTGAGCGTGTAGTCAGTTTAGGATTCTCTTTCTCTCCTTCTGCTCCTGTACCCCTCTCTCCTGCTTATGCTCGCATTCTCTCTCTCAAATTAAAAAAAAAATAATAATGAAAATAAAACCTTTAAAATTGAGGCTTTGTAACTATCCCCCTTTCCCCTACCGGCCTCTATACTCCCAGTTTTCTCTTGTTTTATCCTCTCCTTTTGCTATAGCTTATCACCATGCTATATATTTTACGTGTTTTTTATTGTTTTTAATCGTTTGTCTCCTATTAAACCGTAAGTTTTAAAAAGGCAAAAATTGTTATCTGTTTTGCTTCCTTATGCCAAATTCTAAAACACTGTCTGATGCATACAAATGTGCATGTTTTGGTTAAATGAATGGACTTGACTGGTTATTTGAATTTAGTCATCCTTGATTTGTAGTCATCATGAAACACTGAATTGTTGATCATTTTCATATATCATGTTGTTTCTTGTCTCCAAGCCTTTGCTCAAGCAAGTTCTTGTGCTTGGAATGCCTTTTCTTATCCTTTTTTCCTTTTTCAGTTTTTAAGATTCATATCAGGTGTAATTCAAGGAAGCCTTCCTTGAAATGTCAGGCTGGCTTACATGTACTCTTGAGAGGAGGTACCACCCTGTCTCTGCACTTTACAAACTTGTAAAATAATTCCTTTTGGGTTTTTTTATTTCACTAGAGAGTTGGGAATGTGTCTTACTCATGTTGGGAATATCTAAGCTTGGTACATAGGGAGCATTCAGTGAATGTTTTAATATAATAATGAAGTGACCAAAGTCACTGAGCTTTGGAGCAGTAGAATTGTGATTTCAATCCGAATCTTCTGAGCATAAAATTTAACTCTATTTGCTAACTGTGTTTTCTAGGAAAAGGTGGCTGTCCTTAAAATAATAGAAAAATAGTTCTTTTTATACAGGTGGGAGGTAGTTAATGCGTTTTATAGTCCTGGGCAATTTGCTTCTTGTCATTTGTGAAGCTGCCAGTGCTGATGAGAACATGAGTTGTGCTTTTTTTCTAAGACACTGGCTGAAATAGATGAACAGAGGGTTATTATAGTCAGCAATTTTTAATTTTGATGAAACTGGGCTCTTGTTGGGATAACACTGTTGAGATTTTTGTTGCCTCAAAGGGGAATGCTAGAATTCAAAACTGCTCATGAGGCATTCATGCTTTTGCTAGACGCCTGCACTGCCAATAGCTTTAAATTAAACTTTTGCTTGTGTGCCATTGGGAAATCCCAGGCTATTTTCAAGATATTGCAAAGATTTTCATCCACTGATATGGAAATTGCTGCTAAGATTGAGTTAAAAATGATTAGTTTGTTAACGTGATTTCTGATAGTTGGCCCCCATATTAGGTAAATTAATTTTGCATTTAAAATGCTGTATAATCTTAGATAATGAGCTAGACTTCCAACTACCTTTTATGGTAAGCATTGTGAATTTAAACTCTCCTCTGAATATTATTATCATTGTTGCAGTCTGTAAGCCAATCTTTTTGTAATGTTGCCTAGCCTTTAGTACTAACAGAAGAGGAGATAATTTAACTCTATAAATTCTGAAAAGGCTTCAGCAGCTTTCAGCCCCATTAATGGGGATGAAAATAATGATTAGGCTTGGGATTAAGTAATCAAAAACAAATATTCCTTGGAAGGCATTCCTGATTTTGTGCCTTCTTTGAACTTTACTAATGCTGTAAGTGTCCAAAATGTTGAAATCAGCAAGGAATTCAATCTGGTCTTTATGTTAGAGGATACTATTAGCTTACTTATAATTTTATCCAAATAGTTAGTGAGAATGATATTGAATAACGTAAGACCTTGCTCAATTGGAACAGAAGCAAGCTGCTGCTTAGAAATTAAGATGCTCCCATTGTTGAGGAGACTCGTCAGAGTCCTGACAGTATAAATATTGACATGCTGAGATATGTCAATATTTACCATAGAGTTTGGAAGTTGCCAAGTTCCTGTTTAAGAAATGTGACCCTAGCATTGAACACAGTATATCAATAAATAAGGGACATGTCCAATGAACAGCTGCTGAGAGAAAGTAGGATAACATCTGTGTAAACTTTGGGGCACTTAAAGTTAAATTTAAAAAAATATATTGACAATTCTTTGGTAATTTGTAGGTAGATATAAAATAGTAGATATATAAATAGTAGGTATATAAAATAGTATACTGATATAATTTCATATTTGGGCTTAACTTATGTTTTTAAAAAATGACAGCATGGTTGCAATTTATAATTTTATAAATTAGTTGTGCAATGATACTCATCTATAAATTGAGTCAAAATTTCTTGCCTTAATACTGTGTTTGGGAACCAACCTCACATCTTGCACATTATTATAAAAATTGGCTCAAGTCAAGACTTAGCTATTACTTTTGGGAAGTTTATGCTCTGAGAATTTAGCAATAGAAAAAACATAAGTTTGTGAAGTTTAAATGTGATGAGAAAATTTGTTCTGTTATTATTTGACAACTATGTCTCAGAAGAAAAATGAGAATAAAGAGCAAGTAAAGTTGATATGTTTGGTTGAATGTCATAGTTCACTACTGTTCTCATATGAATATCACTGTAATAGAACATTTGATGCAAAGTAAAGAGACATTTGAAGCTTTCCAAGTCATTGGAACCATACAAACAATCTTCCATCTGTTTTGCAGACGTCTAGAAAAAGGTTAAACTGAGCATTCTTTGAATGATAGTCCTAAAACAGTCCTAGAAGAGCGTTAACTATGGGTATCAAGACTGACCCTCTTGTTGCTTTTCTTATAACAGAGATTGATGGCTTTTATATAGTAATTGAATCATTTAACCACATCACACTGTTATGTTTATATTGTGAAGAATGGATGCAAAGTATAATTGAGGTTATATATTCTGCCAGGAGTTACATTTATTTCTATAAAGATCTTATAAACATAAAAAAGCAAATTGTATTTAGAGGTCCATAAAAGGCTTTTAATCTATTCTTTTCAGTGTAGTAAAGATGGAAGAGAATAAATTTTAAAATTTAAATTGTTTTGATCCCTCTTGCCGAGATCATTTGTAGATACTTTGAGGTAAGCTGTTGAGTTTTAAGGAGAAAGCATTAGACTTATTAATTAGTGATTTTTAAAACTTGGAAAACGTATTTTTGCAGTGTCACCAAGACTTGAACCTTTGTTTTGAATATACCCCCCCCCCCAGAATCATTAGGATTATGACCATTATGCAAAGTTGGCTCCTTGACCAGTTGTCTTCTTGAACCATTTGTTACCGATTATTTATCATGTAGTGATAACAAAGTTGCCCAGTCTTTTCAAAATGTCATGTGTTTTAGATGTGATGAGAGTGTAAGCGTATTAAGCTGAAAGTGTAAAACTTGCTGTTTGATGTTGAATATTGTAAGTTTAATGTTTCCCAAAGTTTGGTACTCCTGTCACTGATGGAATACACAGTTTGCTGACTTACAGCTATTTTGCATGTATGAGATAATTGAGGTATGAGATAATTGAAGTTTAGAGAATTAAATGATTTGCTTAAGTCTACACAACCAAGGAATGACAGTGAGGATTCATACTGAAGTCTGACTGATTCCAAAGCCTAAAACAACGTTCTTGGCCTCATACCCGAACCATCTATAGTTAGACCTAGATTTTGGTACCCCTGGAATCAGATCTGAGCTGCTCCCCACACCTCAGTTTCACTTTCTGTTCTGTTGGTTTTGTTGTCAGCGGCTTCAAGCTTGCAGTGTTAGAACATCAAGTCCAGTAGAGAAGAATGTATATCCAAAGTCCTGGAATTGAGCTTCACTGGTCTTTGTGGTCCTGACTTGAATCATGTGCTCATCTCTAAGTTAGTCATTGGTGCATGACATACCAGTATTTCTGGTGTAATGCTTATCACATAAAGACTGTTACTAAAGAGTCAACACTGAGTTCACTGCTTCTTAAATAGGGTCCTAAGTTTTGAAGTGTTAAATTACATATTTAAGTTGTATATTTAAGAATATCTTTCTAATAGATGATGTTTTCTCTTTTTACAAAAGTACTCTTTCACAACATAATCAACGTGATGGTCAAATAATACTTACTGAACCGTCTTCTTTTTACTGTGAAAAAATTTAAAAATTTTGAGAGAATAATTTTGAGA